>NC_062520.1:2150320-2200320 GCF_022655615.1 Tachysurus fulvidraco | reverse complement strand
TAATCAGGAGTAGTTTCAGTCTCCCTTAAGGTGTGAATTGGGGGCAGGGCTTACCTATTTAAATTGAAGGTGAACCAGCCTACTCTTCAGTGTGCTTTAACTCTCTACATTTGATTATATTGTCTTCTGGTAAAGTAGGTTCCTGTCTTTTGTATACTATCTGCTTAACTCACTTTGTTCTAGAGTAGTGTGATTTGAATCGTGTTATATTCTATAGCATTGTTGATTTTTATAGTGTTGGTTTTTGTTGTTCTCTCAGCTGATTTAATCAGGAGTAGTTTCAGTCTCCCTTAAGGTGTGAATTGGGGGCAGGGCTTACCTATTTAAATTGAAGGTGAACCAGCCTACTCTTCAGTGTGCTTTAACTCTCTACATTTGATTATATTGTCTTCTGGTAAAGTAGGTTCCTGTCTTTTGTATACTATCTGCTTAACTCACTTTGTTCTAGAGTAGTGTGATTTGAATCGTGTTATATTCTATAGCATTGTTTGATTTTATAGTGTTGGTTTTTGTTGTTCTCTCAGCTGATTTAATCAGGAGTAGTTTCAGTCTCCCTTAAGGTGTGAATTGGGGGCAGGGCTTACCTATTTAAATTGAAGGTGAACCAGCCTACTCTTCAGTGTGCTTTAACTCTCTACATTTGATTATATTGTCTTCTGGTAAAGTAGGTTCCTGTCTTTTGTATACTATCTGCTTAACTCACTTTGTTCTAGAGTAGTGTGATTTGAATCGTGTTATATTCTATAGCATTGTTGATTTTTATAGTGTTGGTTTTTGTTGTTCTCTCAGCTGATTTAATCAGGAGTAGTTTCAGTCTCCCTTAAGGTGTGAATTGGGGGCAGGGCTTACCTATTTAAATTGAAGGTGAACCAGCCTACTCTTCAGTGTGCTTTAACTCTCTACATTTGATTATATTGTCTTCTGGTAAAGTAGGTTCCTGTCTTTTGTATACTATCTGCTTAACTCACTTTGTTCTAGAGTAGTGTGATTTGAATCGTGTTATATTCTATAGCATTGTTGATTTTTATAGTGTTGGTTTTTGTTGTTCTCTCAGCTGATTAATCAGGAGTAGTTTCAGTCTCCCTTAAGGTGTGAATTGGGGGCAGGGCTTACCTATTTAAATTGAAGGTGAACCAGCCTACTCTTCAGTGTGCTTTAACTCTCTACATTTGATTATATTGTCTTCTGGTAAAGTAGGTTCCTGTCTTTTGTATACTATCTGCTTAACTCACTTTGTTCTAGAGTAGTGTGATTTGAATCGTGTTATATTCTATAGCATTGTTGATTTTTATAGTGTTGGTTTTTGTTGTTCTCTCAGCTGATTAATCAGGAGTAGTTTCAGTCTCCCTTAAGGTGTGAATTGGGGGCAGGGCTTACCTATTTAAATTGAAGGTGAACCAGCCTACTCTTCAGTGTGCTTTAACTCTCTACATTTGATTATATTGTCTTCTGGTAAAGTAGGTTCCTGTCTTTTGTATACTATCTGCTTAACTCACTTTGTTCTAGAGTAGTGTGATTTGAATCGTGTTATATTCTATAGCATTGTTGATTTTTATAGTGTTGGTTTTTGTTGTTCTCTCAGCTGATTAATCAGGAGTAGTTTCAGTCTCCCTTAAGGTGTGAATTGGGGGCAGGGCTTACCTATTTAAATTGAAGGTGAACCAGCCTACTCTTCAGTGTGCTTTAACTCTCTACATTTGATTATATTGTCTTCTGGTAAAGTAGGTTCCTGTCTTTTGTATACTATCTGCTTAACTCACTTTGTTCTAGAGTAGTGTGATTTGAATCGTGTTATATTCTATAGCATTGTTGATTTTTATAGTGTTGGTTTTTGTTGTTCTCTCAGCTGATTAATCAGGAGTAGTTTCAGTCTCCCTTAAGGTGTGAATTGGGGGCAGGGCTTACCTATTTAAATTGAAGGTGAACCAGCCTACTCTTCAGTGTGCTTTAACTCTCTACATTTGATTATATTGTCTTCTGGTAAAGTAGGTTCCTGTCTTTTGTATACTATCTGCTTAACTCACTTTGTTCTAGAGTAGTGTGATTTGAATCGTGTTATATTCTATAGCATTGTTGATTTTTATAGTGTTGGTTTTTGTTGTTCTCTCAGCTGATTAATCAGGAGTAGTTTCAGTCTCCCTTAAGGTGTGAATTGGGGGCAGGGCTTACCTATTTAAATTGAAGGTGAACCAGCCTACTCTTCAGTGTGCTTTAACTCTCTACATTTGATTATATTGTCTTCTGGTAAAGTAGGTTCCTGTCTTTTGTATACTATCTGCTTAACTCACTTTGTTCTAGAGTAGTGTGATTTGAATCGTGTTATATTCTATAGCATTGTTGATTTTTATAGTGTTGGTTTTTGTTGTTCTCTCAGCTGATTAATCAGGAGTAGTTTCAGTCTCCCTTAAGGTGTGAATTGGGGGCAGGGCTTACCTATTTAAATTGAAGGTGAACCAGCCTACTCTTCAGTGTGCTTTAACTCTCTACATTTGATTATATTGTCTTCTGGTAAAGTAGGTTCCTGTCTTTTGTATACTATCTGCTTAACTCACTTTGTTCTAGAGTAGTGTGATTTGAATCGTGTTATATTCTATAGCATTGTTGATTTTTATAGTGTTGGTTTTTGTTGTTCTCTCAGCTGATTAATCAGGAGTAGTTTCAGTCTCCCTTAAGGTGTGAATTGGGGGCAGGGCTTACCTATTTAAATTGAAGGTGAACCAGCCTACTCTTCAGTGTGCTTTAACTCTCTACATTTGATTATATTGTCTTCTGGTAAAGTAGGTTCCTGTCTTTTGTATACTATCTGCTTAACTCACTTTGTTCTAGAGTAGTGTGATTTGAATCGTGTTATATTCTATAGCATTGTTGATTTTTATAGTGTTGGTTTTTGTTGTTCTCTCAGCTGATTAATCAGGAGTAGTTTCAGTCTCCCTTAAGGTGTGAATTGGGGGCAGGGCTTACCTATTTAAATTGAAGGTGAACCAGCCTACTCTTCAGTGTGCTTTAACTCTCTACATTTGATTATATTGTCTTCTGGTAAAGTAGGTTCCTGTCTTTTGTATACTATCTGCTTAACTCACTTTGTTCTAGAGTAGTGTGATTTGAATCGTGTTATATTCTATAGCATTGTTGATTTTTATAGTGTTGGTTTTTGTTGTTCTCTCAGCTGATTAATCAGGAGTAGTTTCAGTCTCCCTTAAGGTGTGAATTGGGGGCAGGGCTTACCTATTTAAATTGAAGGTGAACCAGCCTACTCTTCAGTGTGCTTTAACTCTCTACATTTGATTATATTGTCTTCTGGTAAAGTAGGTTCCTGTCTTTTGTATACTATCTGCTTAACTCACTTTGTTCTAGAGTAGTGTGATTTGAATCGTGTTATATTCTATAGCATTGTTGATTTTTATAGTGTTGGTTTTTGTTGTTCTCTCAGCTGATTAATCAGGAGTAGTTTCAGTCTCCCTTAAGGTGTGAATTGGGGGCAGGGCTTACCTATTTAAATTGAAGGTGAACCAGCCTACTCTTCAGTGTGCTTTAACTCTCTACATTTGATTATATTGTCTTCTGGTAAAGTAGGTTCCTGTCTTTTGTATACTATCTGCTTAACTCACTTTGTTCTAGAGTAGTGTGATTTGAATCGTGTTATATTCTATAGCATTGTTGATTTTTATAGTGTTGGTTTTTGTTGTTCTCTCAGCTGATTAATCAGGAGTAGTTTCAGTCTCCCTTAAGGTGTGAATTGGGGGCAGGGCTTACCTATTTAAATTGAAGGTGAACCAGCCTACTCTTCAGTGTGCTTTAACTCTCTACATTTGATTATATTGTCTTCTGGTAAAGTAGGTTCCTGTCTTTTGTATACTATCTGCTTAACTCACTTTGTTCTAGAGTAGTGTGATTTGAATCGTGTTATATTCTATAGCATTGTTGATTTTTATAGTGTTGGTTTTTGTTGTTCTCTCAGCTGATTAATCAGGAGTAGTTTCAGTCTCCCTTAAGGTGTGAATTGGGGGCAGGGCTTACCTATTTAAATTGAAGGTGAACCAGCCTACTCTTCAGTGTGCTTTAACTCTCTACATTTGATTATATTGTCTTCTGGTAAAGTAGGTTCCTGTCTTTTGTATACTATCTGCTTAACTCACTTTGTTCTAGAGTAGTGTGATTTGAATCGTGTTATATTCTATAGCATTGTTGATTTTTATAGTGTTGGTTTTTGTTGTTCTCTCAGCTGATTAATCAGGAGTAGTTTCAGTCTCCCTTAAGGTGTGAATTGGGGGCAGGGCTTACCTATTTAAATTGAAGGTGAACCAGCCTACTCTTCAGTGTGCTTTAACTCTCTACATTTGATTATATTGTCTTCTGGTAAAGTAGGTTCCTGTCTTTTGTATACTATCTGCTTAACTCACTTTGTTCTAGAGTAGTGTGATTTGAATCGTGTTATATTCTATAGCATTGTTGATTTTTATAGTGTTGGTTTTTGTTGTTCTCTCAGCTGATTAATCAGGAGTAGTTTCAGTCTCCCTTAAGGTGTGAATTGGGGGCAGGGCTTACCTATTTAAATTGAAGGTGAACCAGCCTACTCTTCAGTGTGCTTTAACTCTCTACATTTGATTATATTGTCTTCTGGTAAAGTAGGTTCCTGTCTTTTGTATACTATCTGCTTAACTCACTTTGTTCTAGAGTAGTGTGATTTGAATCGTGTTATATTCTATAGCATTGTTGATTTTTATAGTGTTGGTTTTTGTTGTTCTCTCAGCTGATTAATCAGGAGTAGTTTCAGTCTCCCTTAAGGTGTGAATTGGGGGCAGGGCTTACCTATTTAAATTGAAGGTTCTCCGCTACAGACGCTAGCGTCTGTAGCGGTTTGTTTGTTAGTAGCTCTCTCTCTCTCTCTCTCTCTCTCTCTCTCTCTCTCTCTCTCTCTCTCTCTAACATTACTGTCTAGTACTGTTTTGATATATTCTACCATACCTCAATTCTCACTCTTGTTTGACTACAAATATGTGCCTTAAACCCATCTCTGTACTCAAGGCCTACTCTCGCAGACGCTCTCATCCACAAAGCAGAGGTCACAATCCCAATAACCTCATCTACCCTCCTCTGTTATGTAAGTCTCAAACAGTAGTGGTAGGTGGGCTCTGGAATTGTCAGTCTGCGGTAAAGAAAGCTGATTTTATCTCTGCTTTAACTTCCCATTACTCCTTTGATTTTCTTGCTCTAACAGAAACCTGGATATCCCCACAGAACACTGCTACACCAGCTGCTTTATCCTCTGCCTATGCTTTCTCTCACTCACCACGAGAAACAGGCAGGGGTGGTGGTACAGGTTTATTGTTGTCAAAGAAATGGTGCTTTAAACCTCTACTCTTCTCTAATTTAACCATCTCTTCTTTTGAATTTCATGCCATTTCAGTTACCTCTCCTATCAACCTTGTTATCATTGTTGTCTACCGCCCTCCTGGTCCCCTAGGAAACTTCCTGGAAGAAATGGACTCACTGCTTAGTGCTTTCCCTTCCGATAGCTCCCCCCTGACAGTGCTTGGTGACTTCAACCTCCCCTCTGACAAGCTACATTCTTCTTCCCTCCTGTCTCTTCTCGACTCTTTCTCCCTCACACTCAACAGCTACATCCCCACACACAAAGGAGGCAATGTCCTGGACCTGGTTTTCACCCGTCCTTCTCCAGCTACAGATGTGACTGCTACCCCACTCCACGTCTCTGATCATCACCTGGTATCCTTCACCATCACTCTACCTATCTTACCTAAAACTACCTCTCACCCCCTTGCTCTTACTCGCCGCAACCTTCACTCTGTCTCACCTTCATCTGTAGCTTCTGGCACTCTTTCTTCCCTTCCTGATGCTAAGTCTTTTTCCTCACTACCCTTAGACTCAGCCACAGATACTTTCCTCTCATCTCTTTCCTCAACTATGGACTCCCTCTGCCCTATGTTCGCTAAACCCAAGAAAACTTCTTCTTCTGCTCCTTGGCTTTCAGATGTGCTGCGCAACAATCGAAGAGAGCTAAGATCATCAGAGAGAAAGTGGAAGAAATCACAACTTGATGCAGATCTTGATTTTTACAGAACACTTCTTGTCAAGTTCTCCTCAGATGTGACTTCTGCCAAGACTTCCTTCTACAAGGAAAAGCTTGAAGCTTCCTCACATGACCCTCGGAAATTCCACAACATCATCTCTTCTCTGCTCAACCCCCCGGCTCCACCTTCTTCATCCTCCCTGACTGCAGAAGACTTTGCTTCTTTCTACCAGGAGAAGATTGAGGAAATCTGCCGGACCTTCACTTCAGCCCCGACTGCACTTACATCTCAGAGTATGGATTCCCCTACACCTTCGTTGTCACATTTTTCAACTGTGGCAGCAGAAGAGATTTTACAACTCATCCAGTCCTGCAATCCTACCACCTGCCCATTGGATCCACTCCCTACCACTATGCTCCAGACCATCTCACAAGACCTCTTGCCCTTCATTTCCACTATCGTCAATAGATCCATAGCATCTGGTCAGGTACCAACTACTTTCAAGAGAGCAAGGGTTATTCCCATCCTAAAGAAACCTGCTCTGGATCCATCAGACATCAGTAACTACAGACCGGTATCACTTCTCTCATTTCTTTCAAAAATTCTTGAACGCATTGTCTATAATCAACTGTCTGTCTATCTCTCACAGAACAACCTCCAAGATCCCAAACAGTCTGGCTTTAAAGCAGCTCACTCTACAGAGACAGCCCTTTTGGATGTCTCTGAGAAGCTACATACTGCTAGATCAGCCAAACTATCATCCGTCCTTATCCTCCTTGACCTTTCAGCAGCGTTTGATACGGTCAACCACAAGACTCTCTTATCCTCCCTCAAGAGTCTTGGGATTTGCGGATCAGCTTGGGAATGGTTTGCCTCCTACCTGGAAGGACGCTCATATCAAGTAACATGGAGGGGAGTGACATCTGCTCCACGCAGACTCTCCACTGGCGTCCCACAGGGCTCAGTACTTGGTCCTCTTCTTTTCTCCTTGTATACTCACTCTCTTGGTGAAGTTATTTCATCACATGGGTTCTCTTACCACTGCTATGCTGATGATACACAACTTATCTTCTCTTTCCCACCCTCAGATGCCACAGCTTCTGACCGGATCTCAGCATGTCTGGCAGAAATTTCATCATGGATGACTGCTCATCAGTTAAAGCTCAATCCTAGCAAAACTGAACTGCTGTTCATCCCAGGTGATTCCATCCCCAGGTCACGATCTTGCTATATCCTTGCACAACGATCTGATCTCCCCTTCAGCCACAGCTCGCAACCTTGGGGTAACCATGGACAATCAACTGTCCTTTTCCTCTCATGTTGCAAATGTGACTCGCTCATGTCGGTTTCTTCTCTACAACATTAGAAGGATTCGGCCATTTTTGTCCACACAGACTGCCCAGGTACTTGTTCAGTCTCTTGTCATTTCTAGACTGGATTACTGCAATGCACTGCTGGCAGGTCTACCTATGAACGCAATCCGTCCTCTGCAAATGATCCAAAATGCAGCTGCCCGGCTTGTTTTCAACCTGCCAAAGTTCTCGCATACCACCCCGCTACTGCGATCCCTCCACTGGCTTCCGGTAGCTGCACGCATCCGGTTCAAAACACTGATGCTGGCCTACAAAGCCAAAAATGGACCAGCCCCCTCTTACCTCAAAGCCCTCATCATTCCTCGCACTGCACCCCGCAACCTCCGATCTACCAGCACTGCTCGACTGGTTCCACCATCTCTCAGGCTAAGAGGCAAGTATACTACAAGACTCTTCTCTGTACTGGCACCAAGGTGGTGGAATGAACTTCCCATAGAGGTCCGGACAGCCGAGTCACTGGCTATTTTCAAGCGGCGGTTGAAGACCTACTTATTCAGGAAGCACTTCAACTAGCACTTCTTTCCTTATCTTTTGCATTTAAAAAAAAAAAAAAAAAAAAAAAAAAAAACACCTTTGACACTTTTTCATTGTAACTTTGAACAAATGTTTTAAACTCATGGTATCTTAAGTATGTAACCTAGTGAACCAGCATTAATGTATTCAGTGTTAGAGATTTAAGCACTTATGTACGTCGCTCTGGATAAGGGCGTCTGCCAAATGCTGTAAATGTAAATATGTAAATGTGTGTGTGAGTGTGTGAGTGTGTGAGTGTGTGAGTGTGTGAGTGTGTGAGTGTGTGAGTGTGTGAGTGTGTGAGTGTGTGAGTGTGTGAGTGTGTGAGTGTGTGAGTGTGTGAGTGTGTGAGTGTGTGAGTGTGTGAGTGTGTGAGTGTGTGAGTGTGTGAGTGTGTGAGTGTGTGATGCAGGATCAGCATCAGAATATTAAAGCATCTGGATTTTCGCTCTGATCCTCCGTGTGTGTGTGTGTGTGGAGAATTCTAAGCCGTGAATTTTCTTGCCTGGAGCTTTAAAGTCTGAAAGTTTTCACTGTTTGATCTTCACATTTTCATGAAATAAAAACTGACGTGTTTCACAAATGGATCTCACACTAATCCTGTTTTAAAGCAGAACATCATTATCTCTATTTCCTGCTTTTCTGCTTCCAGATGTGCCGTTTCCAGATGTTCTGCTTCCAATCTCCCCAGTTCCGTGTATCCCCCTTCTTTGCTTTGTTTCTAATGGTATTCCTAAATCCCTAGTTCCAGATGTTTCTAGCTCCCAGATGTTTCCCAGCTTCTGTTGTTCCCTTAATATGGTGTTCCTGTAGTGTACATAGTGCAGTCAGAGTGTAGGGCAGGTGCTCAGAGCTCACCACACAGCTCACAGGTGCTCAGAGCTCACCACACAGCTCACAGGTGCTCAGAGCTCACCACACAGCTCACAGGTGCTCAGAGCTCACCACACAGCTCACAGGTGCTCAGAGCTCACCACACAGCTCACAGGTGCTCAGAGCTCACCACAGAGCTCACAGGTGCTCAGAGCTCACCACACAGCTCACAGGTGCTCAGAGCTCACCACACAGCTCACAGGTGCTCAGAGCTCACCACACAGCTCACCACAGAGCTCACAGGTGTTCAGAGCTCACCACACAGCTCACCACAGAGCTCACAGGTGCTCAGAGCTCACCACACAGCTCACCACAGAGCTCACAGGTGCTCAGAGCTCACCACACAGCTCACAGGTGCTCAGAGCTCACCACACAGCTCACAGGTGCTCAGAGCTCACCACACAGCTCACCACACAGCTCACAGGTGCTCAGAGCTCACCACACAGCTCACCACAGAGCTCACAGGTGCTCAGAGCTCACCACACAGCTCACAGGTGCTCAGAGCTCACCACACAGCTCACCACACAGCTCACCACACAGCTCACCACACAGCTCACCACACAGCTCACCACACAGCTCACAGGTGTTCAGAGCTCACCACAGAGCTCACCACACAGCTCACCACAGAGCTCACCACACAGCTCACCACACAGCTCACCACAGAGCTCACCACACAGCTCACAGGTGCTCAGAGCTCACCACACAGCTCACCACAGAGCTCACCACAGAGCTCACAGGTGCTCAGAGCTCACCACACAGCTCACCACAGAGCTCACCACAGAGCTCACCACACAGCTCACCACAGAGCTCACCACAGAGCTCACCACAGAGCTCACAGGTGCTCAGAGCTCACCACACAGCTCACCACAGAGCTCACCACAGAGCTCACCACAGAGCTCACCACACAGCTCACAGGTGCTCAGAGCTCACCACACAGCTCACCACACAGCTCACCACACAGCTCACCACAGAGCTCACAGGTGCTCAGAGCTCACCATACAGCTCACCACAGAGCTCACCACAGAGCTCACAGGTGCTCAGAGCTCACCACACAGCTCACCACAGAGCTCACCACAGAGCTCACCACAGAGCTCACCACACAGCTCACAGGTGCTCAGAGCTCACCACACAGCTCACCACACAGCTCACCACAGAGCTCACCACAGAGCTCACCACAGAGCTCACCACACAGCTCACAGGTGCTCAGAGCTCACCACACAGCTCACCACACAGCTCACCACACAGCTCACAGGTGCTCAGAGCTCACCACACAGCTCACCACACAGCTCACAGGTGCTCAGAGCTCACCATACAGCTCACCACAGAGCTCACCACACAGCTCACAGGTGCTCAGAGCTCACCACACAGCTCACCACAGAGCTCACCACACAGCTCACCACAGAGCTCACCACAGAGCTCACAGGTGCTCAGAGCTCACCACACAGCTCACCACACAGCTCACCACAGAGCTCACCACAGAGCTCACCACACAGCTCACAGGTGCTCAGAGCTCACCACACAGCTCACCACACAGCTCACCACACAGCTCACCACACAGCTCACAGGTGCTCAGAGCTCACCACACAGCTCACCACACAGCTCACAGGTGCTCAGAGCTCACCATACAGCTCACCACAGAGCTCACCACACAGCTCACAGGTGCTCAGAGCTCACCACACAGCTCACCACACAGCTCACCACAGAGCTCACCACACAGCTCACCACAGAGCTCACCACAGAGCTCACAGGTGCTCAGAGCTTACCACACAGCTCACCACACAGCTCACCACAGAGCTCACCACAGAGCTCACCACACAGCTCACAGGTGCTCAGAGCTTACCACACAGCTCACCACACAGCTCACCACACAGCTCACAGGTGCTCAGAGCTGCTCAGAGCTCACCACACAGCTCACCACACAGCTCACCACACAGCTCACCACACAGCTCACCACACAGCTCACCACAGAGCTCACCACACAGCTCACCACACAGCTCACCACACAGCTCACCACACAGCTCACCACACAGCTCACCACATAGCTCACCACACAGCTCACCACATAGCTCACCACAGAGCTCACCACACAGCTCACCACACAGCTCACCACACAGCTCACCACACAGCTCACCACACAGCTCACCACATAGCTCACCACACAGCTCACCACACAGCTCACCACAGAGCTCACCACACAGCTCACAGGTGCTCAGAGCTCACCACACAGCTCACCACAGAGCTCACAGGTGCTCAGAGCTCACCACACAGCTCACCACACAGTTCACCACACAGTTCACCACACAGCTCACCACAGAGCTCACCACACAGCTCACCACACAGCTCACCACACAGCTCACCACACAGCTCACCACACAGCTCACCACATAGCTCACCACACAGCTCACCACAGAGCTCACCACACAGCTCACCACACAGCTCACCACAGAGCTCACCACACAGCTCACCACACAGCTCACCACACAGCTCACCACACAGCTCACCACACAGCTCACCACACAGCTCACAGGTGCTCAGAGCTCACCACAGAGCTTTTGCTGTAATCTGTTTATCTGAGGTAGCGTTCATTAGTATCATGTTAATGTCATCACTCATCCATCAGCTGACAAGGAGGAAGAGGAGGAGGAGGAGGAAGAGGAGGAGGAGGAGGATGAACATCTGTGTTTTTGTTTTGGAGATCCAGATGAAATCTCCTTTGATGGTTTCCTGAGATCTGAAATAAAGAGTCTGATTATCTGAGCAGATCAGATTCATTCAGCAGGTTACAAGTGGATTAAAGGGAATCTGTTACAATCAAAATCAACAGCAGAGACACTCTCTTCATCTTCATCCTCCTCATCCTCACTCTCTTCATCTTCATTCTCCTTATCTTCACTCTCCTCTTCTTCACTCTCCTCATCTTCACTCTCTTCATCTTCATCCTCCTCATCTTCACTCTCCTCATCTTCACTCTCTTCATCTTCATCCTCCTTATCTTCATCCTCCTCATCTTCACTCTCTTCATCTTCACTCTATTCATCTTCATCCTCCTCATCTTCACTCTATTCATCTTCATCCTCTTCATCTTCACTCTCTTCATCTTCATCCTCCTCATCTTCACTCTCTTCATCTTAACTTTCTTCTTCTTCACCCTCCTCATCTTCATCTGCCTCATCTTCACTCTCTTCATCTTCACTTTCTTCTTCTTCACCCTCCTCATCTTCACTCTCCTCTTCTTCACCCTCCTCTTCTTCACTCTCCTCATCTTCCTCTGTAGTTATTCTACCTTGTACATTTTTATTTCTCTTTATCTCAGAAGCTTACCCTATTTCTGGGACAACCTCCTGCACACAAACACACACACGCGCACACACACACACACACACACACACACACACACACACACACACACACACACACAAACACACACACACACACAGAGTAAAACCAGTGAAATAAGATGCTTAAGCTCTCAGTAAAAGGAGGATTGATAACGATGCCACTTCTCGTAGTCTCTTTTAAATCATCTCAGCTATTTTTGCACAAATGTATGCAAACGTCCTGAATGATTTCTCTCCCTGATCTCAGACCAGGCACTTTCATCTGCTCTGTGCTGTCACACGCTGCCACTTCCAGTGCTCACAGAAAGCCCTGCTCTCTTCCTGCCTTATTTATGGCAAAGGATTGCGCTCCTTTCATGAGGAGATAAAATAAAGCTAAAAAAGTTCAGTGGTGAAAAGCGGAGCTAAGATTTAACACCGATCCTCGACTGGGGGCCGACAAACTGTGAGACATCTGCAAAAGTCGTATCATTACATTATACTGAGCTACTGTTAAAGGGGAGTCCGAGAGAACCTGAGCAGAAGCTGAACTATTTCATCAGATGGTTTCACCAGAATCTTAAACATCATGTGCTGAAGGAGTCTCCAGTGTCAGAGCTGTGATCTTCAGCACAGAGGAGTTTACACTTCTTTGTGGTTATAACGAGCTGTGACGAGAGACAGCTGAAGGAAATGAGTGTTTATAGCTGCTAGAACATGAATGACAACTGGAGCTCTCGTGCTTTGGATGTTTCACAGCGTTAAATGTAAATCTAAACATTCACTCATTCATCTTCTACCGCTTATCCGAACTTCTCGGGTCACGGGGAGCCTGTGCCTATCTCAGGCGTCATCGGGCATCGAGGCAGGATACACCCTGGACGGAGTGCCAACCCATCACAGGGCACACACACACACTCATTCACTCACACACACACACACACACACTACGGACAATTTTCGTGAGATGCCAATCAACCTACCATGCATGTCTTTGGACCGGGGGAGGAAACCGGAGTACCCGGAGGAAACCCCCGAGGCACGGGGAGAACATGCAAACTCCACACACACAAGGCGGAGGTGGGAATCGAACCCTTCAAAACATTTTAGTCTCCTTCAGATTTATTTAACACATTAAACCAAACTCTGCTCCTAAAAGATTCTCCTAAAGCTTTTAATATCTTTCAGCTTTAAACACACACCAGGCTAAAAAGTCAAATAAATAGGTTTTATCTTATTTTCTCAGTTTTATACAGCATTTGTTTGTTGTACATGTTTATTTGTTGCTGCATCATCATCATCATCATCATCATCATCATCAGAGGTAAAAGTGTCTTTTTTTTTAAAACAAAATCCCAGACTGCATTTATTACAAATAAAAATGTTCATGATGTTTCAGCTTCACAAATATCACCTTCTAAATGATTTAGAGTATCTGATATCAGGAGGTAATTTCAAATGCATGAAAGTCAAGCCACACACGCACTCACACACACATACACACACATACACACACACACACACACACACACACACACACTCACACACACACACACGCAAGCACAGACACACGCACTCACACACACACGCACTCACACACATGCACTCACACACACACACACACACACACACACACGCACTCACACACACACACACACACAAACGGGGCATTGAGCTGCACTCGATGTTCTCCAGAGTGAAATATTAGATTATAAAGGCCAGACTGGAAGATCAGAACTAATCATAGCGCTGTGTGTTTAATATTTAACAAAGGGGTGTTTTTTAACTCTATAGACATAAAGTATATTTTTTAAAATATATGTTTAGATGTAGGGGGACACGGTGTCTTAGTGGTTAGCATGTTCACCTCACACCTTCAGGGTCGGGGGTTCGATTCCCACCTCCGCCTTGTGTGTGAGTGGAGTTTGCATGTTCTCCCCGTGCCTCGGGGGTTTCCTCCGGGTACTCCGGTTTCCTCCCCCGGTCCAAAGACATGCATGGTAGGTTGATTGGCATCTCTGGAAAATTGTCCGTAGTGTGTGTGTGTGTGTGTGTGTGTGTGTGAGTGAATGAGAGTGTGTGTGTGCCCTGTGATGGGTTGGCACTCCATCCAGGGTGTATCCTGCCTCGATGCCCGATGACGCCTGAGATAGGCACAGGCTCCCCGTGACCCGAGAAGTTCGGATAAACGGTAGAAGATGAGTGAATGAATGTATTTATCCCCAATGAACAAGTCTGAGGTGACTCAGGTGACTGTGGGGAGGAAAAACTCCCTTAGATGGTAAAGGAAGAAACCTTAAGAGGAACCAGACTCAAAGGGGAACCTCATCCTCATCTTTGTGACACTGGGGGTGGGATTATATATATACAGCCTGATAAATGTTGTAATGATGAGGAGGTCGTTTTCCACGAGTCTGTTTTTTGATGCGGTGGATAAAGTCAGTCTTATATGCTAGTGAAAGATTTTTCCTCCTAGCGAGGCATCAGCGCAGCTCCACTGAACTCTCCCGCTCCTGTTTACTCACCCGAGTCCCACCTGAGCTTCCATCTCCACCCTCAGTGAGAGCTTCCGCTCATCTCTACCATAAACCCCACACTCACTCTCACTACACAGCATTGATGAAATAGTAGTGAGGTGGAGTTTTCCCACAGGCACCATGTCTCTCAGTGGCATCCATCACCCTGCCTGCTACGGATCCATCAACACTGCAGCTTCACAGAGTGTGGAGAGGAAACTGAAGTTTGGACAAGTGTCAAAAATCCCAAATGGAAAATTTCCATGATTTCAAAACAGAACCGAGCTACAGTATGTGTGGAAATAAATGTTCCTGTGAATGATCTGATCCAAAGTGATCATACATGATACATGGCTTAGTGGTTAACACGTTCGCCTCACACCTCCAGGGTTGGGGGTTCGATTCCCGCCTCCGCCTTGTGTGTGTGGAGTTTGCATGTTCTCCTTGTGCCTTGGGGGTTTCCTCCGGGTACTCCGGTTTCCTCCCCCGGTCCAAAGACCTAGGGTTAACAAGCTGCTTCTCAAGGCTGGATCTGTCATTGGACACAAACTGGAGACGTTTGAGTAGCTGAACAAACCGGTCTCCATCATGGACAGTCTGTCTCATCAGCACTACTATTACACACTAGAGTCAGTGGAGCTCTTTCTCCACATCACACATTCACTTTTATTGTCACAGAGAATCATTAAGGTCATTCTTACCACTCGCAGAAACATTTATTCAACATAATTCTGTGTGTTCGATCATTCAATACAGTTACAGCATTTGGCAGACACACTTATTCAGAGTGATTGAGGGTGAAGGGCCTGGCTCAGGGGCCCAACAGTGGCAGCTTAGTGGCCCTGGGATCGAACCTTCCAATTGGTAGCCCAACACCTTAACCACTAGGCTACCACATGCCCCATGTGAGGGAGGGAGGGAGGGAGGGAGGGATCTATCTATCTATCTATCTATCTATCTATCTATCTATGTCTGTCTGTCTGTCTGTCTGTCTATCTATCTATCTATCTATCTATCTATCTATCTATCTATCTATCTATCTATCTATCTATCTATCTATCTATCTATCTATCTATCTATCTATCATTTCCACATATTCCCTGTTTTCACACCTACCTTGTTTTGAAGTGTATGATTCACAACCCCAGAATCTTCTCCGTTTGTTGGTTTAGACGTGTGTGTGTGTGTGTGTGTGTGTGTGTGTGTGTGTGTGTGTCGTGGTACTGAAGCAGAGGTGGACACAAGGACAGAATTTATTTACGGTGTAAACACAGAAGGAAACAGGACTACACAAACTGTAGAGTTTCTGCTACTACAAACACATCTAGACAAAAAAGACATTGTGAAACAAAGGAGCTGAAGTAGGCTGACTAGCGACCACCACACAGCACAGGTGAGCATGAGGAAGAAGAAACTCTGTGGAATGTACATGGTTGCCCTCTGGTGGTATGGTGGGGAATGTCAGAGGTAGGAGTGACGATATGAACACGACAATTCAGCTCGGATCCGAACCGAAGCGATCACACTGGTCGCAGAGGATCTCTGGACCACTTTCCTAAGATGTATGAAAGTTCTCTGAAACAGGAGAACCGGATCAATGTTCTGCAGATGACACCTCGATTCCTGCTCCAACAGCTCCAGCTAGAAGGAAAGCAGAGTAAGTTTACAGATGACCAACAGAGATGTTCTGACCAGTGAAGCGCTGCAGTGGCTGAGCTGTATTACTGGAAGACTTGGTGCACACCATGTTCACCAGACGCTCTTCCATCTTTTGGAGTTTTGATGTATATCTGCTCTCTCGAACACGTCATGTTCTTGTCCTCGTTTCTCTGATTGTTTTCTCAGCTCAGGCATATGATGGTTTTTTCTGCTGTTGTTTTTCTTTCTCTTTATGATCTCCTCTCATATTAGCTACCTATGTAAAGCTGTGGCATTTGTAATACGTCACTTACTTCCACATGTTCTGTGCTGCTTAAAGCATGTAGTGATTAATGGAAGCAATGCAGCTCTAAATGTTTACACTGCATGTAGACCAAAAGCCATTTTCTCCTGATCTTCCCTCCAGCGTTAACATTTACATTGTGATTAGCTGGAATTAAACGACAATATCATTTAGTTTAGTGAACCCCCCCCACCCTCTTTCTCTGTCTGTCTGTCTGTCTGACCCCCCTCTCTCTCTTTCTCCCCCCCCTCTGTCTCTGTCTCTCTCTCTCTGTCTCTGTCTGTCTGTCTGTCTCTCTCTCTCTCTCTGGCATTGTCTAACTCTCTTTCTCTTTCTCTCTCTCTCTCTCTCTCTCTCTCTCTCTCTCTCTCTCTCTGTCTGACTCTCTATCTCTCTGGCTTTGTCTAACTCTCTCTCTGTCTGTCTGTCTGTCTGTCTGTCTCTCTCTGGCTTTGTCTAACTCTCTCTCTCTCTCTGACTCTCTAGCTTTGTCTAACTCTCTCTCTGTCTGTCTGTCTAACTCTCTCTCTGTCTGTCTGTCTAACTCTCTCTCTTTCTCTCTGTCTGTCTGTCTAACTCTCTCTCTCTCTCTCTGACTCTCTAGCTTTGTCTAACTCTCTCTCTGTCTGTCTGTCTAACTCTCTCTCTGTCTGTCTGTCTAACTCTCTCTCTTTCTCTCTGTCTGTCTGTCTAACTCTCTCTCTTTCTCTCTCTCTGTCTCTGTCTGTCTGTCTGACTGTCTCTCTGGCTCTGTCTGACTCTCTCCCCCCCCCTCTCTCTGTCTACCCCCCCCCCCTCTCTGTCTTCTTTCACACTGCCTTCGTGATGCACTTCAGGACTCCCCTCTTTAATAACACGCTCACATTTCCATTCTCTCCCCTCAGGGAAGAAGCAACACGTCCCTGCTCATATTTTTTCCATCCTGACAGCAGAAACATTGGGAATACAGAACAGCTACGAAATTGTAGCACGAGTCTGTAAACATGTAAACAAAGGTCAGAAATATTCAGAGATCATCGTCATGGCTTACAGTTTGTGGAAGACCGAGAGCAGCACACGAGTGAAAAACGAGGTCAAATGATGAGAGACAAAATCAGGAAGTTGGAGAAAAATTCAATGTCAAAAATCTCAGAAATTTAAGGTTTGGATTTTAAAATGAATCGAGAACTGACAGGAACAGGTTGGAACTATCAGGTAACAAACCAAGAGCATGGAAACAGGAGCCTGTTGCTATGGGAACTGCAACTTTCAGGCAGAACCTGTCTCAGGGATTGAGTCAGGTTATCCGAAATCTTTTCACCTATGTGACTATCAGATTTTAAAGGAGAACCTTCAAAAATAAGAAATTTGAACCATAAGTGGATAATTACAACTTTTTTTAAAAAAAAAATAATTAAATAATTGAAAACGCTCTGTCGTATTAGAACAATAGCGTAAAGTACGGCAGCCTGTAAAGCCTCTCGTCTGAAGGGATTTAAACAGACGGTTTATTAATCTGAGCCATTACATAAATTACTGCTCTGAAGGCCGAGGATAAAAGTGGAGAGAAAGAAACGGATGGATGATTGTCACGATTAGACGGACAAGCAGACGGATAAGCAGGCAAAACAGAACAGAACACGAGACAGAGACAGAGACAGAGAACATACTACACCAACAACGACTAACACCAGAGAAGTGGACAAACAGAGTAGACATAGTGAACAAGAACCAATCACAAGACGGAGACGATCAAAGACTAGGACAAAACACCTGGGGAAGAGATTGAGTGCAACATGGTAACAAATGAGTGGGCGGGGCCAACAATTAACAGCAGGGCAAGACAGCAGACAGAAACCAAGGAAAACACAGACAGACTCATTACACTGATGCAGTTACGTACAAATTAGAAAACGCTCTGTATGTGAGATGTAGCGTTAACCTAATGTAGCACGATGTGTGTTATTTAAGGTATCGTGAGAAACCTTCGGAGGGTGTAGAAGATCCTTGAAACGAAGCCCATGAGGTTTTTAATGGCGTGAACTCATGACCTCCAAGAGAAGAAACGTTCTGATTTATTCACTCACTTTATTCCCATTAACGAGAGAATAACGAATAACTATTGAGCCACTTAAACACTTTAACTTTACTGGGTTTACTTCATTGTTTCTCTGATGATGATGATGATGATGATGATGATGATGATGATGATGATTCATTCATTTTCTACCGCTTATCCGAACTTCTCGGGTCACGGGGAGCCTGTGCCTATCTCAGGCGTCATCGGGCATCGAGGCAGGATACACCCTGGACGGAGTGCCAACCCATCACAGGGCACACACACACTCTCATTCACTCACACACTCACACACTACGGACAATTTTCCAGAGATGCCAATCAACCTACCATGCATGTCTTTGGACCGGGGGAGGAAACCGGAGTACCCGGAAGAAACCCCCGAGGCACGGGGAGAACATGCAAACTCCACACACACAAGGCAGAGGCGGGAATCGAACCCCTGACCCTGGAGGTGTGAGGTGAACATGCTAACCACTAAGCCACCGTGCCGAGATGAATGAATGAATGAATGAATGAATGAATGAATGAATGAATGAGAGAAAAATCAAGAAATGAATTCTGAATATTTTATAAACGTGTACTAATGAGTTTATAACTGTGTAATAACTCATCTTGTGTACGCTATAGAATTAAACAAAGCAACAAGAAACATCCATCATTTATTATCACAATAGTTTCTTATTTCAGACAAGATTCTACACTCCACACAAACCTGACAGAGGAACAGACGAATCTTATGCAAATAAACGTCCAGAGTCTTTTTTATTCCTGTTCTGTGAACAACAGAAACACTTCATCAGCACAAACTCATGAAGCTTCACCCAGAAAAATAAAAAAGGCGTGACAAAGATTTAAATGAGTTGAAACTAGAAAAGAAGTGATAAGCATAACTTCCTTTGAGTAATGTCAAGTAGCCCTCGTGAGCTTTTATTCATTATTAGCAGCGTTATCATTTTTTCCTTTCTCTGTAGCCGCACACCATTACGCTCTCATAAAATATCCACCGTGGCCTTTCATGCTGGGATCATGAAAAAGCAATTCAGGAACAGGCCCAGTGCTGGAGCGACTCATTAAAAATACATCAGCTCTGAATCCCACTCTTTAACCTCGGTAAAACACGTTGGGTAATTTCTGTAACGCTGCATGAGACCGTTCTTTTTTCTTAATACATGCTCCTTGGAGCTGTGTGTCAAATTGAAAAATAAATGGCTTGAAGGCACTTTTTAACCTTCAGTGCTTTTCATTATTGCCTCTGTGCGAGTACCGCTGTGTGGAAACTCTTACCTCACCAGAAACAGCTTTGCACTGAACTTTTACTTTGTTTAGAGATTTCTGCACAACATGTTGATCTAGATCTCGTCTGAATATTTGCAGAGCAAAGACACAACAGATATTTACACAGGTCTCTGAGGAACGGAGCAGGGATGAGATGAGTGTCCAGGAGAAGTTCCCTGACATGACACGAGGAAGAAACCACAGACTCCCGCTCAGTGAGCTCAGGACAGAGTTTCTACAGAAATGTACCAGACACGAGGTCTAATGTTCTTTCCATGTTCCTCAGTGGATTATTTGAACCCGGTGTTGTAATGTACAGAAGTACAAATACTTCGTTACCGTACTTAAGTAAAATGTCACGTATCTGTACTTTACTTCGCTATTTAAATTTATGTCACTTTTCACTTTTACTCCACTACATGTCCTAGATAAAATGTATACTTTTACTCCGTTATATTTACACTAAGCGTCTTCGTTACTCGTTACTACAAAATAAAATCAGAAGAAATGTGTGCAACTGTAATAAGGGATGTTTGGCAAATCACTGCTCCTATTGCGTTACGTGTAATGAGTCTGTCTGTGTTTTTGCCCTGTTTCTGTCTGCTGTCTTGCCCTGCTGTTAATTGTTTGCTCCGCCCACTCATTTGTCACCATGGACACTAATTGCTCTCAATCCTTTCCCCAGGTGTGTTGTCTTAGTCTCTGATTGTCTCGGCTTTGTGACTGGTTCCTGTTTGCTATGTCTACTCTGTTTGTTCACTTCCCTGGTGTTAGTTGTTATCGGTATGTAGTATGTTGTCGGTTTATGTCTCTGTTCCTGTTCCCTGTTCCCTGTTCTGCTCAGTGTTCTGTCCTGTTTTTGCCTGCTTATCTGTTGCTCGTTTCTTGTTTTGGCCTAATAAAAAGTCAAACTGCAATCGGATCATCACTCGCCTTTGTCCCGCCATGACAGTACGGAGAAGCACAGGTACGCGCAGCGTGCACGCGCAGTCAGAGCCGGAGGCGTTTATCTATAACGTTAATCGGCTGAAAGTCGCAAAGACGGCAACCGAAAGCGGTGAAATGTCACTATTCTTATTACCAGAGTTGTAGCACAAACAACATATTAATGCAAACAATCCATACAATACTAAATAAAAATACCATTTATTGATTCGGTCTTTGTCTTGTGAATATTAGTTTATTAATGACGTCATTCATCGGACACACTGTTTGTAGAGAACACACACATACATGAACTGATCTGATTCGAGACTGACATCATTACATCATGCATAAAATTTTGGTGTCCACTTTTGCCATTTAATAATAGCATAACTTTTGGCTTACTATGTAGTCATATAATATATAATATAAAACTCTTCTTGTTTTAAATTCTCACTGAGGGCTAAAACCCCTAAAGATGAAACCCTAGAACCGCCCCTGATCTTATACCTACTGAAAATCACTGACATTTTACTTTTTACTTTTACTTCAAATACTTAAGTACATTAAATATCAGAAAAGTACTTTTGATACTTAAGTACAGTAAATATCAGATACTTTAAGACTTTTACTTCAGTAATATTCTAAAAGGTGACTTTCACTTCTACCGAAGTCTTTTTCTAGTACGATACTTGTACTTTTACTCGAGTATCGCTGTCTAGTACTTTATACAACACTGCTTGAACCCATAGACACAGTGGGTCTCGATCACAACCTTGTGGAAACTTTATTTACACTATTAGATGATTTTATATTTACAGACTGTTAACAATCTGAGGCACAAAAATCCTCATTCATTCCAACTACATTTCTGTCGTCTTCCATGCATCCTGATATGTGTCACGAAAAACAACAGTATAGATTCACTAAATTAAACACTTTACCCTGTCGAACAAGAGACAGGAGATTTGAACAAAACGATTCACTGAATCAACCATCTTAAAGAAGAGAGGGGAGAAACGATAAATCGACACAAATACACAACTCTCTCTAACATGAGTGAAAAAATCATATGCAGACCTGCTAAAGGAGAGAGAGGAGAAATGTGTGTGCATGACTGAAAAGATTCACTGAATCAGATACAAGACAGAGGAGAATCATGTTTGGGGATGAAGCGATTCACTGAATCATACACAGACTTTCTGAACAAGAGGGGGAGAGAGAGAGAGAGAGAGAGAGAGAGAGAGAGAGAGAGAGAGAGAGAGAGAGCGAGGGGCGAGAGAGAGAGAGAGAGAGAGAGAGAGAGAGAGAGATAAGTATAGGGAGAGAGATAGTGAGAGAGAGAGAGAGAGAGAAATATATATATATATATATTTCTCTCTCTCTCTCTCTCCCTATATATAGATATAGAGAGAGAGAGAGAGAGAGAGAGAGATATATATATATATATAAATATATATATAAATATATATATATATATATATATATATATATATATATATAGATAGAGAGAGAGAGAGAGAGAGAGAGAGAGAGAGAGAGAGAGAGAGAGAGAGAGAGATATAGATATATATATATATATATAGAGATAGATATATATATATATATATATATAGATATATATATAGAGAGAGAGATAGACACAGAGAGAGAGAGAGAGAGAGAGTATGAGAGAGGAGATAAATCCAGGGAAGATAGAATATAGAAATATATCTTATTCCTAGATAGAGATATGAGATCTCTAGCAGAGAGATCGCTATATAGATCTCTCTTCTCTCTACTAATATATCTCTCTTTTCTCCTCTCCTATCGAACGCTCTCTCTCTCTATCCTCTTGTCTCTCCCGTCCGCTTGTGGGGAGAGAGAGAGAGAGAGAAGAATTGTGTCTGGGAACAAGAAGAAATGGCACATTATTAGTCTTATGATAGTTTTGTCATTGTATTGAATTAAGATGCAACAAATAAATCAACAGTTTATATTAAACGGAGTTTTAAATGAAAACCTTAGAGAACGATTCAGAGGGAAATGAATCCTGTGCTGATTCCATCTCACTGCACCTCAAACATCTCATCAGTCTGCTTTGGTTTGACATTTAAAAATTATGATTAGGTTCACTACAAATTAGAAGAAAGCTCTTATTACAGTCGAACATTTCGTCTGGGAGAATCAGCAGCCGCACTTTATTATTCATTTTCCCAACAACGGGATGAAAATGTCTCTCATCTACGGTTCCTTCCACGATCTTAGCCTTTCAGTGTCATTTTTTTTCTATGTGACCTTAAAGAATATTTCTGTTTAATATAAAGAACACGTGCAAATTCCTGGGTTTATGTGGATTCGGTCTTCGTAGCAGCTCGATTGGTCAGCAGGTGATGACGAATCCTTTATAACGGCAGTTCTGACATCACGGCTTTATTAACGGTGCTTGCAAAGCAACATTCTTGTTATCTTGCATACTGATTATTCTTCTTCTGGACTAAATTTCGGCACGTAACTTGTCCCGCAGCTTTTGTCCTAGACTCATGAATGAGGTGTCAAATCGACCGGCTCATTGAGGAGAGGTGTGCTTTGACTTTTATAAGCGATCCGACCAACGATGTTCGCACAGCGGACGACAGAGCGGCCAAAAAAATCCAATAGAAACGAATGGGAAATTCCTAAAACTCCTTTAAGCTCTCACATACGCAGCATGCGCAGAGCTCAGACATGGCTTCTCTTCTGTGTTCTCCTAGTGACTGTAGATGTAAAGGAGACTCAATACATATAACTATCAACTCCACACTATCAATCCAATGATTCCAAAAGTATTGGCACCGTAGCTTTCTGTCCACTTGCCTCCAAAAGTAACACCCAAAAGTAACACCCTAGCGACCGAGTGCCGAGATTTGCCACGTGCAAGCACCATTCACATTTTCTTCAGGAAATGTACATTTAAGTATTAATATTAATATTCTAAACTACAAACATATGCATTATCGTTTCTATAGTAACAGCTCATTCACAGGGATGCGTAATAGTGGACACGGTACTGAGTATAAACCGTCTGTAATCATCGACGTGGTGAAGTTTTGTGTTAAAGTAACGAGATGTTTTTGTAACGTTCTTCAAGATATATATCGAAGAACGTTGTTCTGGTGTGTGTTCAGGTTCCAAGCAAAGTCAAGTTGTGTCACAGCTCTATTCTTTAACATAATGCATATTTTCTTTAGAGGGAGAAGGTGTTTTTCCTACATAACTACTGAGATGAGGATGATGAATGAGCTCTGTGTGTGTGTGTGTGTGTGTGTGTGTGTGTGTGTGTGTGTGTGTGTGTGTGTGTAGAGACCCAATGATTAATGAGCGATGTTTCATTTCTATACTGTACCTTATACCCAGGTAGGGAGTTAGGGGGCAGTGTCGAGTTTACTGTAAGCATCTCAGCATTAGAAATAACTCTGCTGGGTTTATTACATTTGTAATACTCTCAACTCTACAACACAGGAGTTAATAACGCGCCGCTTGTGTGTTAATCTGTTTATTGTGCGGAAACTTCTCTCTGTTTTATTCTCTCTGCTTAGCACTCTGGGGCTGAAGAGAAATCTGAGATTTATTAGCTATCTACTTGATAACTGTATCCTCCAGGGTGCTAAACAGTGCTGTGGAGTTTGTTTTCCTTACAGAAACATTTGTGCTGCCTCGACTCAGAGCTCCGACGATCGAGGAACACGAGGAACGGTACGTAGGTTTGTATGGAGCAGTAGTGAGAACATAATGAACAGACAGACACGAGGGTGAATTTGAATTATTTTGGGATATTTATCTGAAAACTTGCGGATGGAAATGGGAGAAAGGAATGTTAATTTTAAAATAAAATAAAAAAAAGTGTTGTGTGTGTGTGTGTGTGTGTGTGTGTGTGTGTGTGTGTGTAAGGAGTCTCCAGTGACAGAGCTGTGTGTGTGTGTGTGTATGTGTGTGTGTGTGTGTGTGTGTGTGTGTGTGTGTAAGGAGTCTCCAGTGACAGAGCTGTGTGTGTGTATGTGTGTGTGTGTGTGTGTGTGTGTGTGTGTGTGTGTGTGTGTGTGTGTGTGTGTGTGTGTGTGTGTGTGTGACAACAGTGTCAGTAAGAACAAAGGAAAGGTGTAGAAGACAGTAGTGAGAGAGAGAGAGAGAGTGGCTCTGCTGTATGGGTTAGAGACTGTAGCAGTGAGGAAAAGACATGAGGCAGAGATGGAGGTAGCAGAGATGAGGATGTTGAGGTTCTCTTTAGGAGTGACAAGGATGGACAGGATTAGGGACGAGGACATCAGAGGGACAGCTCAGGTCGGCTGGTTTGGGCACGAGAGAAGATTGAGACGGTTTGGACATGTATAGAGGAGGGAGATGTTATATTGGTAGAAGGATGTTGGAGATGGAGCTGCAGGTCAGAGGTCAAGAGGAAGGACAAAGAGGAGATACAGTATATGGATGTGTTAAGTGAGGACATGAAGGTAACTGGTGTGAGAGAAGAGGATGATGAGGATAGAGTTAGGTGGAGACATGATTCGATGAGTGACCCCTAAGGGGAAAAGACCAAAGGAGAAGAAGAAGATTGTTATCCTTTAAGCAATAAGCACACAATACACTAAACCGAACCGAATCTACGATAGAGCTGCACCATTAAAACCTGTTAATTAAGTTATACCTTTTATGTAAATAAACTTATTCTTACTTATTATTATACCAACTTAATCTTTGTATACAAATTTGTTTTGTATAACGTTTATGTTCTTTAAAGCTGCTTTGAGACAATGTCCATTGTTAAAAATGCTATAAAATAAAAGTAGATTGAACTGAACTTATTAAAATCCAGCATTTTAGATCAGCGAGACATCCTTCTAGTTATTTCTCCACTCATCATCATATTGATTGTTATTTTCACCTAATTGGTCACATCGAACTCTTTCTCCAGCCTCTTTAACAGAACATACACATTTATCTATACTCATTCATCTTCTACCTCTTATCCGAACTTCTCGGGTCACGGGGAGCCTGTGCCTATCTCAGGCGTCATCGGGCATCGAGGCAGGATACACCCTGGACGGAGTGCCAACCCATCACAGGGCACACACACACTCTCATTCACTCACACACACACACACTACGGACAATTTTCCAGAGATGCCAATCAACCTACCATGCATGTCTTTGGACCAGGGGAGGAAACCGGAGTACCCGGAGGAAACCCCCAAGGCACGGGGAGAACATGCAAACTGCACACACACAAGGCGGAGGAGGGAATCGAACCCCAGACCCTGGAGGTGTGAGGCGAACGTGCTAACCACTAAACCACCGTGCCGCATTTATCTATACATACATCTTAAATTCACAATATACAAGAAAAACGACATATATACGTTATGTGTATTAAACTGCACATGGATGGCTGACATGTTAAAACTCGAATTTTTTAAACTCTCCAGCTTACTATTTATTTATTTATTTATTTATTTGTTTAGCCTATTTTTCTCTGGGTTACACATTATTAACTACGGTATAAAAAAATCGAAATGAGTTAATAATGAAGACAGAATGAATATTTGTTCATTTATAATGAAGTTCTAGAGGTGACAGATTCATAGAAACGTTCGGTTTGTTTTTTCTCCACACAGATGTTTGTATCTTCAGAGTAAATGTTGATATCGAACCCATTTCTGCTCTCTGAGAAGCTCCGAGTGTTTGTTCGTCTAAAAAGCAGCTCAGATTTCTCTTCAACACTAAAATTCAGTGTGAGATCATCAGACTCACAGACGCAACATCAGATGCTTCTTTATACTGAGTGAAAACGTATAAGTCGACTGAACAGCAGAGTTCTGATAAAAAAGTCTTAAGTATTTAACCATACAGTACAAAACGGATGTACAGTTACATATACCACCTTGTCCACTCAGAGAACGAAGGCATAGATGCCTTTATTATTGCCACATATACATTACATTACTTCACATACCCCGACTGAGGAGGTTGGGGTCAGATAGCAGGGGCAGCTATGATACAGCGCCCCTGGAGCAGGGAGGGTTGAGGGCCTTGCACTAGAGCCCAGCAGTGGCAACCGATTAGCAACCCAGAGTCTTAACCAGTTGAGCCACAACTGCCCCCTGATCTAGTTTTAGTCTGTCGTCTGAATCTCAGTGAGACTCGGTGCTCAGCACTCAGTATATTCTTACAAACCAGGCAATACGCACAAGTTTGTGCAAAAAAATTGTCAATAGGTTTAGGTGTAAATTTGACCAAAACACAACTCCCGTTGTAAATTACTGCTTTTTTTCTTCTTCATATATTTATGTTACATCTGAGTGATTTATTATATTAAATCTCAGCCCGAGCGCTGAGCATGAGAGCGTTACCGTTAATCTCTACTGAGACCGGATTAGCTGTGTGATGTAATTAGTTCTGAAATATATCTAGGATTATAGTTCGGATCCATCACGTCAGTCACTTCTTACGTGCACCTGTGAAACGTGTCGTATTTAAACTTTATCTCGGTAGAGAAAATGTGAGATCTTGTATCAGGTGACGTCATGGTAAAGATTTTACCGTATATTCTGCTTTTGTTTTGGTATAAAGACACTCCAGGAAGTGCTCACTCTCCTCTTTTATAGATACAAGGATACAAGGACGTGTCAGAAAATCAATGCTTCTTTGGGTCTTAGAGAAGTCTACAGACATGATATTGTCATGTGACATAATTAGGATAAACCACGCCCCCTACAGCAATCATTTATAATACAGCTCAACCAATCAGAGTGTATTAAAATGCGGTGTGTGTTTATTGTGATGAGTGTGTATCATAATTTAATTAACCCACATACAGAATCTACAGAAAACTAATCCCATCTGAATCGTACTAATGGCTTTACTTGTGTTATAACAAACGACGGACGATACGGTAACACTTTTTCACGATTTCACGTGTACGTAGATCAATTCAACATCTCACACAGAATTTCAACCATAAACCAAACTTTTTCATTTATTTACAAGCTGCAGTCTACCCCCGAGACATGAACGGTTTAATTACAGACTTACACAGCATTTTCTTTTCATTAAAGTGAAACCCACTGAGAATATACGAGTATATCAGCCACGTAACGGCCCTCTGCTTCTGCTGACACGTAGCTCATCTTTTATTGCATGTCTCTCTATTCGTGCGTTTCCTGTCTAGATTTTCGATGGCTTCGTGGTCGACCATTTCCACGACACATCCTTAAACATCAACGTCCTGCTCAGAGACAAGTCAAACACGATGAGCTTCTATCTATCTATCTATCTATCTATCTATCTATCTATCTATCTATCTATCTATCTATCTATCTATCTATCTATCTATCTATCTATCTATCTATCTACACATATGTTAATATCAGCCTCGTTATGTCACATTTGCGTGGAGGCTCGTGATAGACGTTCATGGGTTCCTCTGTTAGAGATTATGTTCTACAGACAGCAGATTCCCTCGAGCAGACACACCGTGAAACCTGAAACCCCCCGAGGCACAAACGCTCTCTGGTCACTCGAATAACTCCTTCTGCACCATCTGTCCTTCAGAATTTATATTCTATGGCAATTTCTGTACAAATCTTTTTCTACAGATCGTAGAACTCGTCCGTCTCACCGGGTTACAGTCACGTTTCAGTGTATACACGGACGTAAAGAAAGGAATAAAACACATGACACGATGTTACAGTAAAATAATCGAGTGTACTGTAGACTTTTTAAATACGGTCTCTCGCACTATACATATAACGTATACGGTATCTTCTTTTTCCTGTTTAGAGAGAGAGTGGGGGTGGGGGGTGGGGGATACAGAACTTCAGATGGAGTGTAATTTAAAGTGTATAAAGGCCAGTTCGTAATGAAAGCTTTCTGGAGTGCGTTTCATTCAGTTTCTTTTATTCAGGCTGTGACTAAAGTGTCACACTTCACACTTCTAATGCACTGGACTGCTTATTTCTGAGCTGGAAGGTGGCTGAAGGGGCATGACCAGGAAAGGTGGAGATGCACTTAAGAATTTGCTGAAAGTCTGAAGAACCAAGTGAGAACACAACTCTGTTCCTTCAACAAACCTTAAGCTTCAAACCATCCTCATTTCCAACTCTATATTCTTATATAATTCTGTTCAAATTGTCTTTTAATTGTCCAAACAATGTAATGTTTTGTTCCTTGACACATAAACGCAGTGTTCTGTTGATATTCCTGCTTTTATTTAGTTATTACTGCAGCATGTCTGGGGGGGGGGGCACGGTGACTTAGCGGTTAGCACGTTCGCCTCACACCTCCAGGGTTGGGGGTTCGATTCCCACCTCCACCTTGTGTGTGTGGAGTTTGCATGTTCTCCCCGTGCCTCGGGGGTTTCCTCCGGGTACTCCGGTTTCCTCCCCCGGTCCAAAGACATGCATGGTAGGTTGATTGGCATCTCTGGAAAATTGTCCGTAGTGTGTGTGTGAGTGTGTGAGTGAATGAGAGTGTGTGTGTGCCCTGTGATGGGTTGGCACTCCGTCCAGTGTGTATCCTGCCTCGATGCCCGATGACGCCTGAGATAGGCACAGGCTCCCCGTGACCCGAGAAGTTCGGATAAGTGGTAGAAAATGAATGAATGAATGAATGAATGAATGAATGAATGAATGAATGAATGCACCATGTCCAGGAGAAGGGGAGCAAACAGCACAGATAATAAATAGGTTGCCAGATTGGTCTATTTAAAAAAGCACCCGACAGCGGCCATGGATGGAAAGGGGTATTGTTGAGTGGATGATGTCAGTATATATTATAAATGCATATGTGCCACGGTGAGTGTGTTTACCCAAACTTACTCTGGACAAGGTGTCCATTTTGATGCTAAATATACACATTAGCTCTTCTGTGTGTAGTATTTATTGTGTATTGTATAGTGTGACATGTATATTGTGTAGAGCCTTTAAGGCACAGTGTATAACTGAAAAGGGGATTTTCATCTAACAACCCTGCATCAGTGAGGAAAGTTCTAAAAAACATCACCAGCTACAAGATTTCATCCCCTTAATCTGCTGGAAATAACAATTGTCTGATGACCTGAAATATTTTTCCTGCAGATTTGAAAAGGTCAGTGTCACACAGCCCACAGCTCTCTCTCTCTCTCCACACAGCCATTAACACCACCCACAGTCCCTACACCCATCTATCTCCCCCCCTCATGCTACTCAACCTGCACTTAGGGGCTGAGGAGAGGATGTGTGGCAGCTTTTTCCCAGAAACAAGCTCAGTCAAGTGTCTTTACTGTTATTTCAAGCATGTACAGCTGGTAGAGTACACAGTGAGATGAAGCAACATACATCCACCACCGCAGAGCTACAAAAAAAGAATACATTAAAGTACCTAAGTACAATAAAAATATACTAAACGAGACCATGTGGCACAATAAAGTCTGTGCTAACCAGCAGTTGTCACTTAGACCACACAGATCAGAGGAGCAATGCAAAGATCTTTGCTGCTTCAAACCCCCTACCATCACCCCCATTCTAAAGAAACCCAGGGTCACTGAATGATTACAGACATGATATCTTTTGAGAGACCATCTTTGCCCACCTGAATGACTGGACGGTCGCTGGACCCCCTGCGGTTTTATTATCGACTGAACAGATCGGTGAATGATGCAGTCATCATCCGTTACATCCTGCTCCGCTCAGCAGTCCCGAGAGTAATGCAATAATTCTATTTGTGGATTCTGGTTCTGCTTTCAGTTCATCATCCCAGATCTCCTCCTGTCCAAATGAACCCATCTTTCTCTGTGCCACCCACCATCTGTCAGTGATCATCAACGTTCTGACAACAGGCAGCAGCTAGTGAAGGTTTTTATCCAGCACTTGAAGGACCAGGACTGGTCTACTCACACTACACAAGTAACAGCACCCCTACAGTCATCTAAATACCTCATTCGGGATGGCGACGAGTCTGCATAAACACTGATGCTTGTCTACAAAGTCAAAACCAGACCAGCTTCCACTTACCTCATACCCTCATCACTCCTCACACTGCACCTCGCTCTCTCAGATCTACAGCACTGCTCTACTGGTCCCACCATCTCTCAGGGTAAGAGGGAGGAACACATCAAGACCCTTCTCTGTTCTGCACCGAGGTGGTGGAATGAACTTCATCAACAGTAGATGTCTGAGTTTAAGGTTGATGAAATCCTAAGTGTGTAACCTACAGTAGTGAACCACTGTTGATGTTCTCATTGATAGACTTCACACAACTTTTGTACATCACTCTGAATAAGGGCTTCTGCCAAATGCCATAAATGTAAATGTAAACACATAAGTAAAGGAAGTTGTACGGCTGTCTGCTTGGTGTGTTCAAAACAACTTGGATCTAAAAACACTGAAATAGTGGAGATGATTATGGACTCCAGAAGAAACTACCCAGCACCCCGTAATGAACAGCACTGTGTCTGCTGTGGAATCCTTCAGAATATTTGGGCTCTTTCATCTCACAGGCTCCACCGGCCCAGCAAACGTAAACCTTCACCGGCCCAGCAAACGTACTTCCTTTGCCAACTGAAGAAGAGCTTCTGATCCAGTTCTACTCAGCAGTCACAGAGTCTGTTCTGTGCATTTCAATAACTGCATGGTTTGGTTCAGCTACCAAATCGGTTACTTCGACTGCCACCCAATCCACATTGCACCAGCCCCTTATGGTTCCTTCTGCAGGTGGTGGGCCCACAGGATATCGGCCCCACATCTCTCCTTCGGGCTGAGCCCAGCCGGGCCCCGTGGGGTAAGACCCAGCCATCAGGCGCTTGCATGCGAGCCCCAACCCCGGGCCTGGCTCCAGGGTGGGGCCCCGGTTGTGCTATACCGGGCGACATCACAGACCTTGTTTTGTTCTTCTTCATAAGGGGTTTTGAACCGCTCTTTGTCTGGCCTGTAACAGATACAGGTGTAGATCCTCCGCAGGGTGGCTGGGCTCTCCCTTAGAGATAGGGTGAGGAGCTCGGTCACTCGGGGGGAGCTCAGAATAGAGCCGCTGCACCTCCACATTGAGAGGAGTCAGCTGAGGTGGCTCGGGCATCTGTTCTGGATGCCTCCTGGACGCCTCCCTGGGGAGGTGTTCTGGGCATGTGCAACTGGGAGGAGGCCCCGGGGAAGACCTAGGATACGCTGGAGGGACTATGTCTCTCGGCTGGCCTGGGAACGCCTCGGTATTCCCCCAGAAGAGCTGGAGGAAGTGTCTGTGGAGAAGGAAGTCTGGGCGTCCCTTCTTAGACTGCTGCCCCCGCGACCCGACCCCGGATAAGCGGTAGAAAATGGATGGATGGATGGATGGATGGACAGTACGGACTACAAGGAGCACTAGAGAATTACCGGTGCTCCTCTGCCCTCCATCCAGGAAATGGACTCTTTCAGAATGAGGAAACAAGCAGGAAAATCATTTTAGAATCAACAGAACCTCACCACAACTTCTTTGATCTGCTGCTGCTACATAGCCTTAGAATGAGAACATCCAGACATGTGGCTTTCCTCCACAGCTCATCTCTATTTTTTAACTGTGTCCAAGGACCCTGTTACTGATTGGGGAAGTTGTGGCCTAATGGTTAAAGAGTTTGACTCTTAACCCTAAGGTTGTGGGTTCGAGTCTCGGGTCGGCAATACCACGACTGAGGTGCCCTTGAGCAAGGGAACCCTCCAACTGCTCCCCGGGTGCCGCAGCATAAATGGCTGCCCACTGCCCATGTGTTGAGTGTGCAACGTGAGAGAAATGTTTCTGAGTAGTGTTTAATTCCAAGCAGTGTAGTGTACAGGGTGTAGCATACAGTGTTGTAATGTACCGAAGTACAAATACTTCGTTACCGTACTTAAGTAGAAATGTCACGTATCTGTACTTTACTTCGCTATTTAAATTTATGTCACTTTTCACTTTTACTCCACTACATGTCCTAGATAAAATGTACACTTTTACTCCGTTATATTTACACTAAGCGTCTTCGTTACTCGTTACTACAAAATAAAATCAGAAGAAATGTGTGCGACTGTAATAAGGGAGGTTTGGCAAATCGCTGCTCCTAGATTGCATTACACTCCGCACGCTCTATTTCAGCGTAATGTTGCCAAAAGGAGGAGGAAGCGCAGAATGCAGTGAATAGGGTGTAGGGTATTATGTGTGGTGTATATTAAAGTGTTTAGTTTTTAGTGTTTAGTATTTAGTCTGAGACAAAAACACATTGTAATTCTGACCACTGAATGTGTTTGCATCTTCAAATCCAACACACAGACAGAGAGAGACAAAGAGACAGACAGTCAGGCAGACAGACAGGTAGACAGACAGGCATACAGACAGGTAGACAGACAGGCAGACAGACAGGTAGATAGACAGGCATACATACAGGTAGACAGACAGGCAGACAGACAGACAGGTAGACAGACAGATAGGTAGATAGACAGGCAGACAGACAGGTAAATAGACAGGCATACAGACAGACAGGTAGACAGACAGACAGGCAGGCATACAGACAGGTAGATAGACAGGCATACAGACAGGTAGACAGACAGGTAGGCAGACAGATAGACAGGCATACAGACAGGTAGACAGACAGGTAGATAGACAGGTAGACAGACAGACAGGTAGACAGACAGGCATACAGACAGATAGACAGACAGACAGGTAGACAGACAGGCATACAGACAGGTAGACAGACAGACAGGCAGGTAGACAGGCAGACAGGCAGGTAGACAGACAGGCATACAGACAGATAGACAGGCAGGTAGACAGACAGGCATACAGACAGACAGACAGGCAGGTAGACAGACAGGTAGACAGGTAAACAGACAGACAGATAGACAGACAGGCAGACAGATAGACAGGAAGACAGGCAGACAGACCTACAAACAGAAACAGAATTGAGTTTTTATTATCAAACATGAACATGAACAGATATATTGGAGCTCTGCAGGGAAGCTGCCTCATCAGCCTCCGGAGGGCGCTCTGGAGGGGTGACCACCCTATTGTACCGTTGCTCATAGTAGGTTGTGAAGGTCCTCAGTGTTAAATTTAATGAAACCTTTCCATGGTGACCAGAAGTTCCATCTACTGTCAGGCTTGGTCAGTAAACCAGATCAACAAAATCTCAGCCACTGTTGTTCTTCAGACTTGGGATTCTAAGACCTTTAAAAATAAATTTGGCTTTGAAGCAGGAAACCATCATAAGGTCTTCAGAGTCATCAAAGGTGTCCAGTTTGTGTTACTCTAATGAATGAAGATAATTACTGACAGATTTTATGCACATTCTTACTTGTGTGTGTGTGTGTGTGTGTGTGTGTGTGTGTGTGTGTGTGTGTGTGTGTGTGTGTGTGTGTGCAATACTCCCAGTGTGTTTCTGAGGTCTTTTTGAACTCGTTGGCTTTCCGTAGTGCAGGGAGCTTCTTCTGCAGTGTTTAGTCTTCACTGTGCTCCTCAGCCACATCTGCATCAGCATCCACACACACATGCACACTCGCACACACACACCAGCAACATCCACACACTGCCTCACACTCACACAGATTCCTTCACTGCCTTACTGTGTGTGTTTGTGTGTGTATGTGCATGTTGGTGAGTGTGTGTATAAGAATGGAGGTATCGGGGAAGAAGAACCTGTGGCCACAGCTGTAAAGTTTCCTGCCGTATCTCGTACGGATTTGTTTGGGAAGCGATAAACTCTGGACCTTAGAGGAAAGGGCAAATTTTCTTTTCTGGATTTTTTCCAGGTTTAATCTAAACTCTGAGAAAACAAAGCAGAGTGAAGTTGAAGAAAGAAGCGTGGATTAAAGGATTACCAAGCAGGTTTGTCTTTTATTTCTTATCTTCATCTTCACACTGTATTAACTGTATTAACACACCGTCAGTTCATACAGTAGTGTGTGTGTGTGTGTGTGTGTGTGTGTGTGTGTGTGTGTCTTGCAGCCCTGAAACAGGTGTGAATATGAACCAAACCGTAGGAGTAACGAATGCGTACAGAAGATGCTCCACAGGAGGGAAAGTAAGTGGTTCCATTAAGTGAACTTCGCCCCAGTGCATTTTTTTCATTATTATTTAATTCTGAATTGCTTTTATTTAAAGCTATCCTGGGATGCCGGGATTCTGGATCGTGGAATAGAATTCCCGCATATTTTTTTTGTTTTATCTAAAGCATGTCCTCCTGATAAACGGTGATCTATAATAAAGTAGTCAGCGCAGGTATGATGGTTCTGTGGAGAACTCACTCTCGTACTTATCTATTCTTATTGAGACTAATTTAGTCCCTGCGGGCCTCGACGTTTGTGCTGCATGTTCCTCTTTAAGTGTGTGTGTGCGTGTGTGTGTGTGTGTGTGTTGCTGAAACAACACTCACTGTTATCTTTTTGATCACCAGTGAAGCAGTGAAGACACAGATGGTACCACACTGGTGTTCTCGCTGCTGGTTATTAGCATCCTGTGTGTGTGTGTGTGTGTGTGTGTGTGTGTGTGTGTGTGTGTGTGTGTGTGTGTGTGTGTGTGTGTGTGTGTGTGTGATCAGTGCACAAGTTTACTTAGAGACATTTTAAGAACTCCAAATTATACAAAAGCCTTTGATTTTTTTTTCCTGTTCTGTACTGAATACTGTAATACAGAGACTTTGTGTTTATTTCCACTACATGAGAGCAGAAAAGTCACCCCCCCCCACACACACACACGCACACACACACGTTATAGTGTAAAGATCTTCTTTAGTTTTTTTTACAAAGATAATAACTAGAAATAATACGACACAGTTGACTGACCTGTAAAAGGAGCTCTGTATTAGTGTTGTATTACAGCTGCTTACTGTGGAGCTCCTGGAACACTGTGTGAATGGATCAGGAATAAAACACATCATGTCACAATGCTATGTAAGAAAATGTCTAAATGTTAGTTCCTGTGTTCACTTATGTGATAGCAGCTAGAAATGTTCCCTCTGTTGTTAAAGTTACTGATACGTCACTGAGACTTCACTAGGTCACTGAGACTTCACTAGGTCACTGAGACGTCACTAGGTCACTGAGACTTCACTAGGTCACTGAGACATCACTAGGTCACTGAGACGTCACTAGGTCACTGAGACTTCACTAGGTCACTGAGACTTCACTAGGTCACTGAGACTTCACTAGGTCACTGAGACGTCACTAGGTCACTGAGACTTCACTAGGTCACTGAGACTTCACTAGGTCACTGATGTCACTAGGTCACTGATGTCACTAGGTCACTGAGACTTCACTAGGTCACTGAGACTTCACTAGGTCACTGAGACTTCACTAGGTCACTGATGTCACTAGGTCACTGATGTCACTAGGTCACTGAGACTTCACTAGGTCACAGAGATGTCACTAGGTCACTGAGATGTCACTGAGACGTCACTACAGTAGGTCACTGAGACTTCACTAGGTCACTGATGTCACTAGGTCACTGATGTCACTAGGTCACTGAGACGTCACTAGGTCACAGAGACGTCACTAGGTCACAGATGTCACTAGGTCACTGAGACTTCACTAGGTCACTGAGATGTCACTAGGTCACAGATGTCACTAGGTCACTGAGACGTCACTAGGTCACTGAGACGTCACTAGGTCACTGAGATGTCACTAGGTCACTGAGATGTCACTGAGATGTCACAAGGTCACTGAGATGTCACTAGGTCATTGAAACTTCACTAGGTCATTGAAACTTCACTAGGTCACTGAGACGTCACTAGGTCACTGAGACGTCACTAGGTCACTGAGACGTCACTAGGTCACTGAGATGTCACTAGGTCACTGAGATGTCACTGAGATGTCACTAAGTCACTGAGATGTCACTAGGTCACTGAGATGTCACTAAGTCACTGAGACGTCACTAAGTCACTGAGATGTCACCAGGTCACTGCGATGTCACTAAGTCACTGAGATGTCACTAAGTCACCGAGATGTCACTAAGTCACCGAGATGTCACTAAGTCACCGAGATGTCACTAAGTCACTGAGATGTCACTAAGTCACTGAGATGTCACCAGGTTACTGAGATGTCACTAGGTCACTGAGATGTCACCAGGTTACTGAGATGTCACTAGGTCACTGAGATGTCACTAGGTCACTGAGATGTCACTAGGTTACTGAGATGTCACTAGGTGGTGGAGATATTATGTTGGATTGTCTGTCTGTCTTTATCACTAGTTTGCGACATCTCAAAAGCGAGTGGTTAATGTTTGTAGGATTTTGAAAAATTAAACCAACAGATAAGCTAATTAATGTTTGGAGAGGAACTGAGCGATGGAGTGTTTTCACACAGAGTGTCAGTGTTGTTACTCCGACTGTGTGAGATGTTTGTTTTGTTCGGTGACCCACATACATTGTGTACAAACTGAAGTGCTTTAACGAGTCCCTCGGGAGAACCGATGTTTGGACTGAACATCGGAAAGAGCTTTGAGTTCTTCAGTAAGGAACCGGATTCATAACACACCCACGTTCGTTCGGTTACTAAGTGGGTTCTTCAGTTTGTCCCTCTGTGTCCTGCACACTGTATACGGTATGACTGCCATGACAATAAACATCTACTTTACTAAAGGTTCCTCTTTCAAAAAATGATTCCAAATAAGAAAACTAAAAGCATAAAGCATCTAAAATAACTTTTACGGAACCATTTTCCTAAAAGAGAATTTTCTGTTAAAAGGTTCTTAAAGAAGAGCTTTAGAACCCAGTAAACATTCTAAATAAAACCATAAACCAACCAAAAATCCTTAGAATTTGTTTTAATTGAGAGAAAATAGCTACTAAATGTTTTTTTGCATTTCTCTCTGAAAAAAAAAATTAAATAGTTCCAAATAGAATCCCATATAAAACCTAGAACCTTTAAACCATCCAAAGAACCCTTAAGGACCCATTATTAATAGTATATGTGCTGTTGGAACCAAGTTCACTGTTAAATTACATTTACTGTAGAGGAAATGTTTCCTAACGTGACTGTTGGAGTCTGATTTCAAATAGAACCCATTAAAGGTGAGGTCTCCGTTGTTTGAAAGCCAATGTTGACATTTGAAATCACCAAAACAAACACGCCCCTAACCCAAACGGGTCCCACCCCTGTATTGATAGCTCCGCCCACACATATGTACGTAACCCGGGCGACTAACGGAAAGAAAGGTGTCTTTATCCTAGCTGAAGGGAAGAACAATACGATTGTAGATAAACAAACAAGCAAAAATGCCACACAAGCATAATGATGTAAAGGACAAAGGCATATATTAGTTCTGTGTAACAAAGCAAAACTGATTTTTATTAGTGAAATTGTTTCCAACAGCATTTACAGTAAACTGTTACAAAATAAACGGTTCCTCGAGGGTTCTTTAGCCAGTGAATGGTTCAGTTATCTTAACGGGTTCTGTTTGGAATACATCAGTAAAGAACCAGGTTTATAACACACCTTTGTACATTTAGTTATCATGTAGGTTTTTTTAGTTTGTCTCTCTGGAGACTCATAAAGGTTTCCTTTTCAGAAGAAGTTCCTCATTGAGTCTTTCGATCATTAATGGTTCTAGTTCTTAAAGGCGGGGTCTCCGATTTTTGAGAAACGCTTCAGAAAACCGAGTCGGGACGAATAATATTCAAAAATCAAAACAAAAATCAAAACAAACGTGTAGCCAATGAGCAGAAAGGGGCGGGGCTTGTCGATATGTGCAGAGAGAGTGTTCGGTGCGCATGTATGACATTAGCAGAAAGCGGTTTTAACATCGACATGGAGGATAAAAACAAAGAAAGAAAGAGAAGAAAGATTTATGATAAGCACAAGAAGTAGGACGTGTTAATATAGGATCAGCTTTCCAGCACTGGAGAGAACTGAAGGATCAGGAAGTTGGCCACATATTCACAGGTTGGAGTTTCCCGAGTCAATAACTCCTGAGCTAAACGCTGTTACTACACAAATAACACCTCTTTTCTATCGTAGTAATGTAGAGAGGCAGCTACAACCGCGTTTTGTGTAGTAACAGCGTTTAGCTCAGGAGTTATCGACTCGGGAAACTCCAACCTGTGAATATGTGGCCGACTTTACTTAAGACGCCGAGGCGCTTTTTTCCTTCTCGATAGGTGAGTAACGATAAAGACTGTGGTTCGTAAATGTATTACTAAAGGTGTCCTCTTAAAAATGTTCTATTATAAAGACCCCTAAGAACCACTGAACGCTTGATAAGAACCCTTGATAAATCATTTCTGACAGAGAAACTTAAGAAAAGGTTCCAGATAAGACCGCTAAAGGAAACTAAAACATTAATCATCTAAAGAAACATTTTAGAGACTAGTTGTGGAATAATGGAGGATCTGTAGGAATCGATTTCACTGCCTACAACCAGAGGAAAGAGCGAATGAAGGAACCTTTTAAAAGTTCCCTTTCAGAAATGAAAGGACTGGCACTAGATCCATTAATCATTAATACTGAGAAACTTTTCTTTAGTAGTGAGAGCAATGGGAACTGTTAAATTCTCCTCTAATTTAATCGTGTTTTCGTTTCTTAAGAAGGAAAATGACGAAACCTTTTTTTATTCTATTTTATATTGCTTTTTAAAATAAAACAGAATTCTTCACTGCCGTTTAATTGCTTCTATTTGTTTCAGGACGCAAAGTCCATCAAATATTCATGACTGAACAGAAAACTGTGCCACTGCAGAACATTTCAGTCACGCTGGAAATAAAAGTCTGCTGTTGTGCACGCTCTGGTCTTTACTTTAGATTTTAAAACTTGGAGTAAATAATGGATCGGCTTGTGCAGAACTACACTTTGGATGATTAACATTAAAATAGATAGATAAAATGTGTTTATGTGCCCTGTAGGGTAGATATAATGTGTTAAAGTGCCCTGTAGGGTAGATATAATGTTGTTATGTGCCCTGTAGGGTAGATATAATGTGCTTATGTGCCCTGTAGGGTAGATATAATGTGTTAAAGTGCCCCTTTGGGTAGATATAATGTGCTTATGTGCCCTGTAGGGTAGATATAATGTGTTAAAGTGCCCCTTTGGGTAGATATAATGTCTTCATGTGCCTCACAGGGTAGATATAATGTGTTTATGTGCCCCTTTGGGTAGATATAATGTGTTAAAGTGCCCTGTATTGTAGATATAATGTGTTTATGTGCCTCACAGGGTAGATATAATGTGTTTATGTGCCTCACAGGGTAGATATAATGTGTTTATGTGCCTCACAGGGTAGATATAATGTGCTTATGTGCCCTGTAGGGTAGATATAATGTGTTTATGTGCCTCACAGGGTAGATATAATGTGCTTATGTGCCCTGTAGGGTAGATATAATGTGTTAAAGTGCCCCTTTGAGTAGATATAATGTGTTAAAGTGCCCCTTTGGGTAGATATAATGTGTTTATGTGCCCTCTAGGGTAGATATAATGTGCTTATGTGCCCTGTAGGGTAGATCTAATGTGTTTATGTGCCTCACAGGGTAAATATAATGTGTTTATGTGCCCTGTAGGGTAGATATAATGTGTTTATGTGCCCTGTATTGTAGATATAATGTGTTTATGTGCCCTGTAGGGTAGATATAATCTGTTAAAGTGCCCTGTAGGGTAGATATAATGTGTTTATGTGCCCTGTAGGGTAGATATAATGTGCTTATGTGCCCTGTAGGGTAGATATAATGTGCTTATGTGCCCTGTAGGGTAGATATAATGTGTTTATGTGCCCTGTAGGGTAGATATAATGTGTTTATGTGCCCTGTAGGGTAGATATAATGTGCTTATGTGCCCTGTAGGGTAAATATAATGTGCTTATGTGCCCTACAGGGTAGATATAATGTGCTTATGTGCCCTGTAGGGTAGATATAATGTGTTTATGTGCCCTACAGGGTAGATATAATGTGTTAAAGTGCCCTGTAGGGTAGATATAATGTGTTAAAGTGCCCCTTTGGGTAGATATAATGTGTTTATGTGCCCTGTATTGTAGATATAATGTGTTTATGTTCCCTGTAGGGTAGATATAATGTGTTTATGTGCCCTGTAGGGTAGATATAATGTGGTTATGTGCCCTGTAGGGTAGATATAATGTGTTTATGTGCCCTGTAGGGTAGATATAATGTGTTTATGTCTCCTACAGGGTAGATATAATGTGTTTATGTGCCTCACAGGGTAGATATAATGTGTTTATGTGCCCCATAGGGTAGATATAATGTGTTTATGTGCCCTGTAGGGTAGATATAATATGTTTATGTGCCGTGTAGGGTAGATATAATGTGTTTATGTGCCCCATAGGGTAGATATAATGTGTTTATGTGCCCTGTAGGGTAGATATAATGTGTTTATGTGCCTCACAGGGTAGATATAATGTGGTTATGTGCCTTATATGGTAGATAAAATGTATTTATATGCCCCATAGGGTAGATATGTTTTGTTTATGTGCCCTGTAGGGTAGAAACAATGTGTTTATGTGCTTCGTAGGGTAGATATAATGTGTTTATGTGCCCCGTAGGGTAGATATAATGTGTTAAATTGCCTTTAGGGTGCCTCTATTGTATATAAAATGTAATATATGTGGGTGGGGTTAGGGGTACGAGGGTGTGTCTATAAAATGACTGAGAAAAAGTGAATTAAAACATACCCAACATTGTGGAGCCTAACGCTGAGACCACAGTGTACATTAACTGGTCATGTGGACAAATGTAAAGAAAAAATAATATATATTTACCTTTAAAGTACAACACTGGGCCTTAAACAGGGTGATGTGTCTTTATATCATTCTTAAAGAGAATCTTCCCAGGAAACTATAGGAACAGCACAGAACCCCACAGAACCCTACAGAGCCCTACAGAACCCTACAGAGCCCTACAGAACCCTACAGAACCCTACAGAACCCTACAGAGCCCTACAGAGCCCTACAGAAAACTACAGAACCCTACAGAGCCCTACAGAGCCCTACAGAACCCTACAGAACCCTACAGAAAACTACAGAACCCTACAGAACCCTACAGAGCCCTACAGAACCCTACATGATACAACACTAGTAACAAGGAACAGAACTGTTTACTACGGCTCTTTATTTAATTTGGTTAATCTGACCAAATACAAGGTAAAACTTAACTTAACTTAAAACTTTTCCCAGCTGGTAATAATCAGTGTGTGAGACAGAAGCTTACTTCTCAGAGCTGTAAACACAGTATTTTTGTGTGATACATATGAACATTGTAATGTTTCCTTTATAAAGGGTTAGAAACAGTGTTCTGCCTCGCATTATACCCTCATTAATATTCATGTGCATGTAGAATTGCTGTGAGTGTGTATGTGTGTGTGAGTGTGTGTGTGTGTGTTTGTGTGTATATGTGTGTGTGTGTGTGTGTGTTTGTGTGTGTGTGTGTGCGTGTACGTGTGCACGTGTGCATGTGTGAGTGCGTGTGTGTGTGTGTGTGTGTGTGTGTGTGTGTGTGTGAGTGTGTGTGCATGTGTGTGCATGTCTGTGTACTGTATGTGTGTGTATGTGTGTGTGCGTGTGCATATGTGTGTGCATATGTGTGTGCATGTGTGTGAGTGTGTGTGTGTGTGTGTGTGTGTGTGTGTGTGTGTGTGTGTGTGTGTGTGTGTGTGTCTGCTATCAGTGTTAAATGATGCACAGAAACAGCAGTGCTGGACTGACAATTATTACAGAGAGAATTATGTTCTGTCACGTGTGTGTGTGTGTGTGTGTGTGTGTGTGTGTGTGTGTGTGTGTGTGTGTGTGTGTGTGTGGTGGGGGGGTGGGGGTGGGGGGGGTTATAGTGCTTAAGATGACTTTAAGGGATCACTGTAAGTAAGACACAGTGATATTTTACAAGAAGTGAGAAATAACCTTTAAGATAATCTACTTATTATCAAGGGGCTGCTCGGGAAGCTTGTCAGATAACACACACACACACACACACACACACACACACACACACACACAGTCTATCACAAACAGACAAGTGTATCTTGTCCTCTAAAGGCCTCCAGCATTATTTATCCTGCACAGCTGATCAGGCATGAAGGCTAATCTAATCCACACTAACGTTTCCCCCAGCAGAGTGTTAGCTCTTAGCACACGGGTCTATATTTTAACTTCATGACACCAGAACACTCGAGTTTCTCCGTCATTTTACACTCATCGTCTTTTACATTCATTCAAACTTTGCAAAATGCAGTGAAGAAATTATAAACATATAAATATTTCCGTATGTATATATACAGTATATATATATATATATATATATATATATATATATATATATATATATACATTATATATCATAAAATATTATTGTCACTGTATAATATTCATTTATTAATGAATAAGGTATTTTATACTTGTATATTTAAGAATTAGATTTTTTTTAACGTTCAGCAGTTTGTTTAAAAATATCTAAAAAATAAAAAAAAATAATAGTTTGTAAATATCTAATTATCTATTGAGTTTGTAGACATTAAACATTAATGCGGTTAAACCATTGTAGATTTATCGAACATCTCTGAACCTTCAAAAATGCCTCGCTAACTGCTCATGAGCTAGCTCGGAATTATCCCAGGGCGATTTCATAAAAATGATGTAAATAGTTAAACCATTTGGCTACTTTTTGAAAAAATAGATAAATACAGAAATATATATATATATATATATAGCGTTACTCTAACAACCAGCATGTTAGCTGTAGTTAGCTTAGCTTAGTCTGTGTGGATAAATGTGTCTGGGTGTCGAGCTCATACTTAGCTCCGCCCCCAAAGTCTCAGAACTATATGATGAAACACATTATTTAAGTGAGAAGACTTTGGAGAGTTTAGGAGGAACTTTAATCAGACTTGTGAGAGATAATGTTCACTCAGGCTCATGAGGGAGAGCTGCATTCTGAAACATGTCCAGTCATTTCCAGTTCATCTCAAATGATGGAGTTACAGGCCACTAGAGGTCTCTGTGGATATTCAGAGGAATTCATCTGTATGAGCTGTGTGTTTATGCAGCCTTATTTCTCCTCTCTCTCTCTCTCTCTCTCTCTCTCTCTCTCTCTCTCTCTCTCTCTCTCTCTCACATGGACATGGTATCTGTCACACTGCTGGTGGACTGAATTAAGCTGTGCAGCTTCATGTTTCCGCAACTCTGCATCTTTTACATTATTCCAGTACACAAGAGAAATCAATCTCAGTCTGAGGAGTATTAGTAGTAGAGCTGTGTAACCACGCCCACTGGATTCCATACAGACCGTTACAACACCATCCAGCTTCCACACGAACTGTGGCTACGTCCATAATGTTCCATACAAACTGTGACTATGACCTGTTTCTTCAGGAGTAACTGTGACCACACCCTACTGCATCCTCTGTAACTGTGACCACACCCTCCTGCTTCCTCTGTGACTGTGACCACACTCTATTACTATAGAAACTGTGACCACACCCTCCTCCAATCACAGTAACTGTGACCACACCCTCCTGCTTCCTTTGTAACAGTGACCTCACCATATTACTATAGAAACTGTGACCACACCCTCCTCCAATCACAGTAACTGTGACCACACCCTCCTGCTTCCTCTGTGACTGTGACCACACCCTATTACTATAGAAACTGTGACCACACCCTCCTCCAATCACAGTAACTGTGACCACACCGTACTGCATCCTCTGTAACTGTGACCACACCCTTCTGTTACCTCTGTAACTGTGACCTCACCATATTACTATAGAAACTGTGACTACACCCTCCTCCAGTCACAGTAACTGTGACCACACCCTCCTGCTTCCTCTGTGACTGTGACCACACCCTATTTGTCACAATGTGACACGGTGAGACACAGGCGAGTGAGGATCCAAATGCAGTTTTAAAGGTTTTTACTAAACAAGACACAAACAAACAGGCAGGCAACGCGGAACAAACAGGAAACGGGAACATGGACATGCACACACCAACACCAAAAACGACCAACAACATTGAAGTGAACAGACAGAGTATATATGGTGAACGAGAACCAATCACAAAACAGAGACAGACAAGGACTAAGACAAAACACATGGGGAAGAGATTGAATGTAGTTAGTGTCCATGGTAACAGATAGGTGGGCGGGGTCAACAATTAACATCAGGGAGAGACGGCAGACAGAAACAAGGGGAAAACACAGACAGACACATTACAGAGCCCCCCCCCTACGAGCGGCTTCCAGACGCTCCCAAGTCCACAAAACCCAGTTCAGGCGGGTGGAGCGAAGGCGCAACCAGGGTGGGAGGGTGGGTCGGGTTCGTGTAGTGGTGGCGCCCGCCGAGCAGGAGGCCGGGGTGGCGCCAGCCGAGCCGGAGGCCAGGGCGGCGCCGGCAGAGCCGGAGGCCAGGGCGGCGCCGGCAGAGCCGGAGGCCAGGGCGGCGCCGGCAGAGCCGGAGGCCAGGGCGGCGCCGGCAGAGCAGGAGGCCAGGGCGGCGCCGGCAGAGCAGGAGGCCAGGGCGGCGCCGGCAGAGCAGGAGGCCAGGGCGGCGCCGGGAGAACAGGAGGCCAGGGCGGCGCCGGGAGAACAGGAGGCCAGGGCGGCGCCGGGAGAACAGGAGGCCAGGGCGGCGCCGGAGGCAGAGCCAGAGACCAGAGCAGGACCGGAGACCAGGGTGGTGCTGGAGGCGGAGCCGGAGGCCAGAGCAGGACCAGAGACCAGGGTGGTGCTGGAGGCGGAGCCAGAGACCAGAGCAGGACCGGAGACCAGGGTGGTGCTGGGGGCGGAGCCGGAGGCCAGAACGGAGTTGGCAGCCAGGGTGGTGCTTTGGGCCTATGAACAGGGACAGGAGGTAGAAGGGCTGGCAAGTCCAGCGAAGCAAAACACAGGAAAACAGAAACATGCATAGGTTCAGGCCAGGCAGAGAGTTCAGGTAGTTTGGGTGTCATGACGTCGACCGCGTCCTCTGACTCAGTCATTTCGGTCGACCCGGCCGATTCGGCTGGTTCCGTCAGCTCGGCCGGTTCCGTCGACCCGGTCGGTTCGGCAGGTTCTGTCGACCCTGCAGGTTCCGTCGACCCGGTCGGTTCGGCAGGTTCTGTCGACCCTGCAGGTTCCGTCGACCCGGTCGGTTCGGCAGGTTCTGTCGACCCTGCAGGTTCCGTCGACCCGGTCGGTTCAGCAGGTTCCGTCGACCCGGTCGGTTCGGCAGGTTCCGTCGACCCGGCAGGTTCCGTCGACCCGGTCGGTTCGGCAGGTTCCGTCGACCCGGTCGGTTCGGCCGGTTCCATCGACCCGGTCGGTTCTGGTGACCCGGCTGGTTCCGGCAACCCGGCTGGTCCAGCTGGCGGCTTAGGGATGCCGGCCGCCCGAGCCGACCTCATCGGGGTATCCGCCAGTTTGGAGACCAGCCGGTTAGCACGGACCTCAGCCGAGCTCGCCGGTACGGTAGCCATGGGAACTGGCTCAATCACGGATGTGCACGGGACTGGTCTGGGCGGAGGCACTGTGGAGCATTCGGGCGTCCGTGGCTGATTCCACTCTGTGGCCCACGGATCCCGATGCTTGCTGCCCCCCCCCAAAAAATACTTACGGCCGGCTTCCGTCTCTACGGTGCTCACGCTCAGCGTGGACCCGTCCAGGAGCAACGCCAAGTTGACGAACTCCGAGAATGTCTTTATTTCTCTTGTAGACGGCATCAAATACCGCAGGATCTCCCTTAGTCCGTGCTTAAAAATGTCTTTGAGCGCCTTCTCATCGAAGTTGACCTCGCTGCACAAGTCCAAGAATACCTCCGTGTACTCCTCAACTGGGGCGTCCTCCTGACGTAGGCAAAACAGGAGTTCTGCTGGATCCATTGGGGGTTGGTCGTTCTGTCACAAGTGACACGGTGAGACACAGGCGAGTGAGGATCCAAATGCAGTTTTAAAGGTTTTTACTAAACAAGACACAAACAAACAGGCAGGCAACGCGGAACAAACAGGAAACGGGAACATGGACATGCACACACCAACAACGACCAACAACATTGAAGTGAACAGACAGAGTATATATGGTGAACGAGAACCAATCACAAAACAGAGACAGACAAGGACTAAGACAAAACACATGGGGAAGAGATTGAATGTAGTTAGTGTCCATGGTAACAGATAGGTGGGCGGGGTCAACAATTAACATCAGGGAGAGACGGCAGACAGAAACAAGGGGAAAACACAGACAGACACATTACACTATTACTATAGAAACTGTGACCACACCCTCCTCCAATCACAGTAGCTGTGACCACACCCTCCTGCTTCCTCAGTAACACCCTTTTCCAGTATTCCACTTCTTGTGACAATATTTATATAAATAAAATTAAAAAAATATATATTTATAATATTTTTATTTTAAAATCTTCCATTCAGGTATTTCAATGTATTTATTTGATTTTTTTTTTTTTTGTCAAAATTTGCATAAAATACCTGGATGAAGAGCTCCATACTTTCAACCTGCACACCAACCTACTTATGCATCTTTGCAGGAAATGTAACCTTCAGAAACGTGTCCTTTCTTACCAAACATCTAACTGCATCCATCCAAAATTATTTCTGGTTTTCTTGCTAGCATTATTTTCCTGATGTGTTCAGTCCTTACAAATAAAAACAATCGCAACACTGATATCATGGTTTATTTAAACTAAAAACCCAATCTTGCATCAGCAGTTTTTATTTGCCATATTTAGAGCAGCCTCTCAATGACTGTGTATAAAACTCCTCTGAAGAAAAAAAAAAAAACCTCTCCACATGGAAACTGTAAAAAGTGTGACAGACGAAAGTCCCTGCAACCACATCATTTTTGGAGTCCCACGGGATCCCAGTCCTGATAAACACCTCTAGCTCGGAATCTGAAGGAACTGAATTTGAGCTGATGATTAAAATGATGCTGCCTGAAACACATCACCACATCCAGCCAAGCAGCGACACACACAACAGAAGTTTACTGTGGGAAAGTTGCTGAAAGTTTCAGCTTTTTCTGAAAATAACAAAGCGTATGCTCATCATCTCTGACTCAGAGAAAGTCAGCAGTCCCCCGGAGATTCACCGCCTGTTACTTACGATAATGGTACAGCATCTAAGAAAATTCCCATGCAAATTTTTGGATTGTTTCACCATGGAAAAGACAAAAGACTTTCATAACCTTCAAAATGAAAAAAAAAAAATCTTTTACTGACTGTGCAAAAGGATATGATGCCTGGAAGAGGTGTGAGACGGGTCTGGGGTATATACTGGGGAACGTGTGAGACAGGAACTGGGTGTAGACAAGGGGTGTGACAGGTCTGGGTGTAGACTGGAGGAGGTGTGAGACAGGACATGGGTGTAGACTGGAGGAGGTGTGGGACAAGACTGGGGTGTAGACTGGAGGAGGTGTGAGACAGGCCTGGGGTGTAGACTGGAGGAGGTGTGAGACAGTAGACTGGAGGAGGTGTGAGACAGGACTGGGGTGTAGACTGGAGGAGGTGTGAGACAGGTCTGGGTGTAGACTGGAGGAGGTGTGAGACAGGACTGGGGTGTAGACTGGAGGAGGTGTGAGACAGGACTGGGGTGTAGACTGGAGGAGGTGTGAGACAGTAGACTGGAGGAGGTGTGAGACAGGTCTGAGGATAGATTACAGGTGTGAGACAGGTCTGAGGTGTAGACTGGAGGAGGTGTGAGACAGGTCTGGGGTGTAGACTGGAGGAGGTGTGAGACAGGTCTGGGGTGTAGACTGGAGGAGGTGTGAGACAGGTCTGGGGTGTAGACTGGAGGAGGTGTGGGACAGTAGACTGGAGGAGGTGTGAGACAGGTTTGGGGTGTAGACTGGAGGAGGTGTGAGACAGGTCTGGGGTGTAGACTGGAGGAGGTATGAGACAGGTCTGGGGTGTAGACTGGAGGAAGTGTGGGACAGTAGACTGGAGGAGGTGTGAGACAGGTTTGGGGTGTAGACTGGGGGAGGTGTGGGACAGTAGACTGGAGGAGGTGTGAGACAGGTCTGGGGTGTAGACTGGAGGAGGTGTGAGACAGGTCTGGGGTGTAGACTGGAGGAGGTGTGAGACAGGACTGGGGTGTAGACTGGAGGAGGTGTGAGACAGTAGACTGGAGGAGGTGTGAGACAGGTCTGATGATAGATTACAGGTGTGAGACAGGTCTGGGGTGTAGACTGGAGGAGGTGTGGGACAGTAGACTGGAGGAGGTGTGAGACAGGACTGGGGTGTAGACTGGAGGAGGTGTGGGACAGGACTGGGGTGTAGACTGGAGGAGGTGTGGGACAGGACTGGGGTGTAGACTGGAGGAGGTGTGAGACAGGTCTGGGGTGTAGACTGGAGGAGTTGTGAGACAGTAGACTGGAGGAGGTGTGAGACAGGACTGGGGTGTAGACTGGAGGAGGTGTAAGACAGTAGACTGGAGGAGGTGTGAGACAGGTCTGAGGATAGATTACAGGTGTGAGACAGGTCTGAGGTGTAGACTGGAGGAGGTGTGAGACAGGTCTGGGTGTAGACTGGAGGAGGTGTGAGACAGGTCTGGGGTGTAGACTGGGGGAGGTGTGGGACAGTAGACTGGAGGAGGTGTGAGACAGGTCTGGGGTGTAGACTGGAGGAGGTGTGAGACAGTAGACTGGAGGAGGTGTGAGACAGTAGACTGGAGGAGGTGTGAGACAGGTCTGGGGTGTAGACTGCAGGAGGTGTGAGACAGGACTGGGGTGTAGACTGGAGGAGGTGTGAGACAGTAGACTGGAGGAGGTGTGAGACAGGTCTGAGGATAGATTACAGGTGTGAGACAGGACTGGGGTGTAGACTGCAGGAGGTGTGAGACAGGTCTGGGGTGTAGACTGGAGGAGGTGTGGGACAGTAGACTGCAGGAGGTGTGAGACAGGTCTGGGGTGTAGACTGGAGGAGGTGTAGGACAGTAGACTGGAGGAGGTGTGAGACAGGTCTGGGGTGTAGACTGCAGGAGGTGTGAGACAGGTCTGGGGTTATTGATCACTTCCTCATTATTCCTCTAATCCATTATAAATGGCATTTATGCCCAGAAGTGCCTTAATGTATCCTATGGGAGCCTGACTGCCTGAGCTGTGGCTGTGTGCTGGGCTGTGTGCGGGCTGTGGTTTTGTGCTGGGCCGTGTGCTAGGCTGTGTGCTGGGCTGTGTGCTGGGCTGTGTGCTGGGCTGTGTGCTGGGCTGTGTGCTGGGCTGTGTGCTAGGCTGTGTGCTGGGCTGTGTGCTGGGCCGTGTGCTGGGCCGTGTGCTGAGCTGTGTGCT
>NC_062520.1:2132820-2135320 GCF_022655615.1 Tachysurus fulvidraco | reverse complement strand
TTAATGTGTGTTAATGTGTGTTAATGTGTGTTAATATAAGTGTTAATAGGTTAATTTAAGTGTTAATATAAGTGTTAATATAAGTGTTAATATAAGTGTTAATATAAGTGTTAATATAAGTGCTAATATAAGTGTTAATATAAGTGTTAATAGGTTAATATAAGTGTTAATATAAGTGTTAATATAAGTGTTAATATAAGTGTTAATATAAGTGTTAATATGTTAATGTGTTAATGTGTTAATGTGTTAATATAAGTGTTAATATAAGTGTTAATATAAGTGCGTCATTGTGTCTTGTTTTGATTTCCTCGTATTTCTCCGTCTTTGTGTAATAACGAGGTGTTAATAATGTGTGTGTGTGTAAAGCCTGTGATTAATGCACATCCGCACACTATTCATCCCCCGCTCTATTCATTATCTAGCATAATTATTATCTTTATTCCTGAAGCGCGTGAGGCGGAGGGTTACCTGGCTGCCTGTCTGCCCTGAGAAATGTTGGCTTTTTATTGGATAGCCCAAAAAAAAAACAGACAGGGGTGAAGATTTTGTTCTTGGTAACGTGGAGGAAAGACTGTAGAAGGTCAAAGCAGGTTTAATAACACACTGAATAGTGTTGATAGAGGTCATGGCTGAGCAGGACCTGCTACGACCTCACTGGCAGTCCAGACGCTAAGAAGGCTCATTAGGATGTTCGCTGATTGCTCCGTAGCCTCTCTGTAGTATCTGGTGTAGTCCAGACTCGAGATGTCTTCAGGAGACTTACTTACAGTCTCGATCTTACACACGACATTGAAATAACAGCATGCACTGATGTGTCTGATAGAGAGTGTTTGTGTGTCTCAGAGAGTGTGTGTGTGGTGTGTGTGTGTGTTTGTGTGTCTGAGAGAGTGTGTGTGTGTCTGTTTGTGTGTCTGAGAGAGTGTGTGTGTCTGTTTGTGTGTCTGAGAGAGTGTGTGTGTCTGTTTGTGTGTCTGAGAGAGTGTGTGTGTGTGTGTTTGTGTGTCTGAGAGAGTGTGTGTGTGTGTTTGTGTGTCTGAGAGAGTGTGTGTCTGAGAGAGAGAGAGAGAGAGAGAGAGAGTGTGTGTGTGTGTGTGTGTATGTGTGAGAGAGTGTGTGTGTCAGAGAGAGAGAGAGAGAGAGAGAGAGAGAGAGTGTGTGTATGTGTGTGTGTGTGTGTGTGTGTGTGTGTGTGTGTGTGTTTGTGTGTGTGTGTGTCTGAGTGTGTGTTTGTGTGAGAGAGTGTGTGTGTCTGAGAGAGAGAGTGTGTTTGTGTGAGAGAGTGTGTGTGTCTGAGAGAGAGAGTGTGTTTGTGTGAGAGAGTGTGTGTGTCTGAGAGAGAGAGTGTGTTTGTGTGAGAGAGTGTGTGTGTCTGAGAGAGAGTGTGTGTATGTCAGAGAGAGAGTGTGTGTGTGTGTGTGTTTGTGTGTCTGAGAGAGTGTGTGTGTGTTTGTGTGAGAGAGTGTGTGTGTCTGAGAGAGAGAGAGAGAGAGAGAGAGAGAGAGAGAGAGAGAGAGAGAGAGAGAGAGACAGAGTGTGTATGTTAGAGAGAGAAAGTGTGAATTCTCATGAACACTGATGAACTTGAAGAAAAGTGGTGGCAAAGTAGTTAAAGGGTTGCACCACTGATCAGAAGGTCAGAAGTTTGAATCCCACGGCCATCAAGCTGCAACTCCTGAACAAGGCCTTTAATCCTCAGCTATATAAAGGAGATAAAAGTAAGTTGTTCTTGAACAGATCATCTGCCGAATGATGGAAACGGATCCGGTGGCGTTCTACTGGACGTGCTGCAGAGTAACGAGCGTGGAAATCGTTCTCTTCAATTAAACCAGGGATTAAAGTCAGAATTAGATCAGAATTAAAGATCGATATTTTTATTCAGTCCATTTATAGAGCTGAGAGCAGAGCTGGAGATATCAGAGGCAGGAAAGTTTCTACAGCTCCAGTAGAGAACATCCTAAAGTTTCTGAGTAGGCTTCAGTTGTGCGATCATTATCCGGATTTGTTGTGATGTGATGGGTCCGTGTCAGGTCCTCAGAGGTGTGGACTCCATGGTGCCTGAAGCTGCTCCACAGAGCTGATGCTAATCATGAGCAGGGTGAAATTCTACTGCTTTGTCTTCTTGAAGCTTTCAACCAGCTGGATGTGTTCTAACGTTCAGACAGAGACGGTTGGGATGGTGCTCAGGGGAAACTGAACGGAAAGTAAGGATGATATTTCAGACGTATGAGATGGACTCGGTGTGTGAAGGTTTTCTAAAGGTTTGTGCTGGAAGGTTTAAAGCTCTGCATTGGCCAAAGATGGAACTTATGTCAAATGTGTCTTATGTTTGAATGTACACACACATGCATATACAAGTAAATGTGTGTATGTGTTTGTGTGTACTTGTGTGTGTTGTTCGACATGTGTGTGTTGTGGAATTAGATGTGTGTGTATGTGTTTGTATGTAAGTGTGTGTTGTTAAATTAAATGTGTGTGTATATGTGCGTGTGTATGAATTACG
>NC_062520.1:2087820-2127820 GCF_022655615.1 Tachysurus fulvidraco | reverse complement strand
CCTTAGTCCAATGTGTTTGGGGGCCGCTAGTTTGCCCGACATTACTCAAAACCTACCTCTTCCGGCACTAAGCCAGCCTTATCTAGCTCGCCTACTCCAAGAGGGTAAAGAGTTAGTGGCCGCTCCTGATTGGCTTCTCCGGTTTTAATGCACTTTAAGCCTTGCAGCTACACTCTGCAGCGCTGTCCATGGTGCTGAATGCCGCCGTTACTTCAGAAACACTGAATTCCATGGGGCGAAGAACGCTTTTGTCTAGCTTGTGGACGAAGGTGTTGTGCCGCCATCACAATATATATATGTGTGTGTGTGTGTGTATGTGTGTGTTGACCCCCTGTTGGAATGATTACTCACACTGTCACGTTGTTTTGTGAAAAGACCGTAACGTTTCCACCACGCTGCCTCTCGGCTCTTCCTGTCTCTTTCCTGCAGTACTGTTGACGTTCTGTTTATTGCTCGTCATCCTGAGGACTGCTGAAACATCAGGAGATGTTTAAATATTTCTATTTATTTATCCTGAATGTTGAGCAGTGACATGTTTACTGCAGTTTTACACTTTTAAATATTTATTACAGGAAAACAACAGCAGAACCTGCTGAGCATCAGGAATAACACACATTGTGTGTTGCTGTTACGGGATATGAACCAGTGATTATGTGGAGTAATGAAGAAGTCACTGAATCCATCCAGAAGATGATGATTTTTGCAAAGCAGCACATCCCTGAGAGTTTTATTCCTCTCACACTACGCAGATTTGCTAATGATTACAGTTGTTTGTTAAGTAAAGAAACACAGAATATAATCCAAAATCCATCCAGGAAGAAGTTACCGTTAAATCTAATAAAGCCACAACTCGTTTGTTTGTAGGACGTTTGTCGATTTATTTATTTCTTCAGTTCTTCGTGTGTTTTGGGCGGTAGCTGCTCTACTCCGTCATCAGTGGGATGATTATGCAGCGGGACTGCACGCACTCCGCTCTGTCTAGTTCATGCTGCTGTTGCTTGCAGGGGAATCGCTTGGCAGGATAACAGACGTGGAGAGAGTGTGTGTGCAGCGTGGACCTTCCTGTCACACATTCCACATGAAAAATATCGGATTTGGAAAGCGTGTTGTGATTTAAAAATCAAAGAGAGACGCAGAGAAAAAGCTGAGAGGAACCGTGAGAGAGGAGAGAGAGGGAGAGAGAGAGAGCGAGAGAGGGAGGGAGAGAAACCAGGACAAACCCAGGCATGATGAAGGAGAAGAGTTTAATAGAGACGGCTAAAATGCAAGGCAACATGATGGTGAGTGATATTAATAACTCATCATTAACTCATCATTAACTCATCATTAACTCAGCACAGACACAACCACTGCTCATGGGTTTGATTAAAACTAATTTATTGTTTTATTGTTCATTTTTAGTTCTTTTCCACAGGACATGTCTTTACACACCACACTAAGTGAGATGTTGTAATAATGTGATGGACGTGTTGTTTAATCGTCTCTAATATACATGAAGATGTCAAAAGATTTAAATAAAAACTTTGTTTAAAACAATCAGGTTTGAACAAACAGACAGGTGGAAATGTATTTATTTATTTATTTATTTATTTATTTATTTATTTATTTATTTATTTATATAATTAATTGCACTTTGTTTCGAATCTTTAAAAATGAACTATTAAAGTTATGATATTTAAGGTATTATATATATATATATATATATCGGAATAAACTTGTTTATCTGGAATAAACACCTGATTATTTTTTGTTTTGATCATTTTTTGTTGATTGTTAGTAAAAAACATAAATATAAGTGTTATTAACACCATCATTAGGATCAAACAGAATGTTAGAGTACTCAGTTAATGACTTCCTGAACTGAATCTCTCTTGAGGTGTGTGTGTGTGTGTGTGTGTGTGTGTGTGTGTGTGTGTGTGTTTGTATGAAGGGTTGTGTGTGTGTATGGAGGGGTGTGTGTGTATGTGTGTGAGTGTGTGTATGGAGATGTGTGTGTGTATGGAGGGGTGTGTGTGTATGTGTGTGAGTGTGTGTATGGAGGGGTGTGTGTGTGTGTGTGTGTGTGTGTGTGTGTGTGTATGGAGGGTGTGTGTGTTGTGTGTTACACTTGAACTTGAGCTAATTTTTGCTTTAAACAAATCTACAGTGTAGTGACCTCTGACAATTTATCACTTATTCTTCTAGTGTGTTAGTGGAAATGGTGGTGTGTGTTAGTGGTGATGGTGGTGTGTGTTAGTGGAGATGGTGGTGTGTACAGTATTAGTGGAGATGGTGGTGTGTGTTAGTGGAGATGGTGGTGTGTGTTAGTGGTGATGGTGGTGTGTGTGTTAATAAAGATGGTGTGTGTTAGTGGAGATGGTGGTGTGTGATGGTGGTGTGTGTTAGTGGTGATGGTGGTGTGTTCTCTGACCTGCTGTATAGTGATAGAACCTGCTGTATAGTGATAGAACCTGCTGTATAGTGATAGAACCTGCTGTATAGTGATAGAACCTGATGTATGGTGACAGAACCTGCTGTATAGTGATAGAACCTGATGTATGGTGACAGAACCTGCTGTATAGTGATAGAACCTGATGTATAGTGACAGAACCTGATGTATGGTGACAGAACCTGATGTATGGTGACAGAACCTGATGTATGGTGACAGAACCTGATGTATGGTGACAGAACCTGATGTATGGTGACAGAACCTGATGTATGGTGACAGAACCTGCTGTATGGTGACAGAACCTGATGTATGGTGACAGAACCTGCTGTATGGTGACAGAACCTGCTGTATGGTGACAGGACACGTTCTGGGCCACGCACTAGTTGACTTTTCTGATAAAATAGCAGCGACTTGCCCGAGAGCTGAAGCCGTATTTTATCACTTCATCACTTTCTCATGTAGGTGATATTGTGTTCTGAGGGAAGGCGTGACCTTTGATTTCACTGGTCTCCATCACTGGAAAAGATGCCATTAAATATTCACCCCCTAAAATATAGATCACCACATCAATAAGCTGTTCATTTGAAGGTCCGCTGTTGCTATGGAAATGACAACTTATTACAATGAGCACATTAAATCTAAACAAAACTGTGCGCTGCAGTTGTGCAGAATTTGTTAAGACCCTCTGACCAATCAGAATGCAGGACTAGAGACAGCTTCAGGACATGAACGTAAGCTCTGATTGTGAGACTTTTTTAATCATGTCAGCTATTAGCATTATTATTTCTATTGCAGGATGAGAAGATGAAGCAAACACAACTCCTCTGTGTGTGTGTGTGTGTGTGTGTGTGTGTGTGTGTGTGTGTAGCCCTAGTTTTAACCGAAGCAGTGGTGTAATCATCTCTGTCTAATCACACTCGTGTGTGTTGATGAGGAAAGAATGATTCATTTCGTACCTTCAGCTTCTTTAATCCTCGTCTACTTGCTCAGTGAGGCGGCGGCTCGGTGGCTGATTAACTGTAACTGCACACACACACACACACACACACACACACACACACACACATGGTCATAGAACATCCTGTACAGGTCATGAAACTGAGCTCAAAAGCGCTGCCCTTTAACCTCATGCTTCCCTCAGTGAAGCTCCTTTTCTCCTCCCAAACCTCATTTACAACCTTTCCTTTACTACTGATTTTACCTGGAGCCTTTTCATTGGCTGAGACACTGTGATGTCATCAGTTTAGCCAGTAGCAGGAGGAAAAATGTAGAGGAACTCACTTCCATTAGATAGAAAAGAAAAACTGCGAAACCTATTTTTCATTATTTTATAAATTGCTGAAATTTCAAATGATCTTAAATTTGCCCTACTATCTCAGATACTCAGATTACATTATCTCAGATTTCAGACTCAAAATTCTGACTTATCCTCATTTTTTTTACATATACCATGAAAAATCTGACTAAAGTCGGTGTGTTTTTTAGAGAGATCGTTTTAAGATTTAATGTAGAAAAGTCAGAAGTTTTGGAAATAAGAAGCTAGATTTTGGAAATAAAGTCAGACATTTTAAAAATGTTCAGAAACAAATCTGAATTCTGAGATAAAGACTTTAAACATTTTAGACACAATCTTTTGATAATAAATTCAAGGTTTATAGAAGTCATGAAGCGGTTTGTTTACATGTTGATATACGAGTTTAAATCATGAAGCTAATAAACTCAAACTTTGAGAATGTTCATGTTTTGAGATTGGAAACAGACTCGCCTCATGTTTAGCAGCTAACAGCTAACAGCTAGCTTCTGTCGGACAGAACCTGACGTATGGTGACAGAACCTGATGTATAGTGATAGAACCTGATGTATGGTGACAGAACCTGATGTATGGTGACAGAACCTGATGTTTGGTGACAGAACCTGATGTATGGTGACAGAACCTGATGTTTGGTGACAGAACCTGATGTATGGTGACAGAACCTGATGTATGGTGACAGAACCTGATGTTTGGTGACAGAACCTGATGTATGGTGACAGAACCTGATGTTTGGTGACAGAACCTGATGTATGGTGACAGAACCTGATGTTTGGTGACAGAACCTGATGTATGGTGACAGAACCTGATGTTTGGTGACAGAACCTGATGTATGGTGACAGAAATTAATTTAAATCATGAAGCTAATAAACTCAAACTTTGAGAATGTTCATGTTTTGAGATTGGAAACAGATTCGCCTCATGTTTAGCAGCTAACAGCTAACAGCTAGCTTCTGTCGGACTCAGTTCTGTGCTGTAGTAGCTTTAGGACACAAGATGTTAAAGACCTGAGGTAGAAACTCTGTGGATTATTGGACTCACTGTGATTTGTTCACCGGCAGAGTCCTGGAGCAGGATGTTTGTAGTCAGGTTAAAAGACTGATGAGATCAAACCTTTCTGTTCCTCAATCTTTTTGTTAGAACAATTTTGAAGATCCTTCAGTATGGATTTGATTCTTCTGGGCTTGGACTGTGGAGTTGAGTATGTGTTCAGCAGGATGATCTACAGTACTGACGGCTGCTCCACCCAATCTAATCACAGCTATTAAAATTTCACTACATCTAATCAATCTCATGACTGTTATGTGTGATGGATCTTATCTCCGTGTTTACACACATCTCTGCACCCAGGTTTATCAATCTGAACAGGAAATGAGCTTCTCAGAGTGAGATATGAGAATCTCTGGACTGTTCAAAGTGCTTTTATTTTCATCCACAGATCCTTCATGAAAAGGGGTCTGTGAGTCTCTACGTTGTTTCCTGATGAGCTCTTTAAACACAGCGCTGTTATCAGTCGGGGGCTGTTAATGTGCTTCTCTGCTGAGTTTAATCGAACCGGTGAATTACTGACAGTTTCCGAATGATTCACTGGAGTTAGTGTTTGTCTGAATCCCAGGTGTTTGTGTTTACATCACCAGCACAAGTGTTTGATTCACTCATGTCAATGTTTGAATAAATCAGTCGGGTGAGTATCTGAATCACTGGTGTCAGTGTTAGAACGAATCAACAAAGGCAGTGTTTAAGTGAATCAATAGTGTCAGTGTTTAAATGAATCAATGATGTCAGTGAGTGAATAAATCACTTGTGTCAGTTAATGAACGTATCAGTCGTTGTCATTGTGTTGGAATGAATCACTGGTATCAGTGTTTAAATGAATCAATTGAGTCAGTGTTGGAATGAATCACTCATGTCGTTGTTTAAAACATTCACTTGTGTCAGTGTTTGAATCACAATTATCAGAGTTTTGGATCAATGAATCACTCACACCAGTGTTTAAGTGAATCATTCATATCGGTTTTGGATTCGGTTATAAGTGTTTTTTTTAAATCAGTGGAGTCAGTAGTTGAATCACTGGTGTCAGTGTTAGAACAAATCAACAAAGTCAGTGTTTAAGTGAATCAATAGTGTCAGTGTTTAAATGAATCAGTGATGTCAGTGAGTGAATAAATCACTAGTGTCAGTTAATGAATGTATCAGTTGTGTCATTGTGTTGGAATGAATCACTGGTATCAGTGTTTAAATGAATCAATGATGTCAGTGTTTGAATAATTCAATGATGTCAGTGTTTAAATGAATCACTTGAGTCAGTGTTGGAATGAATCACTCATGTCAGTGTTTAAAACATTCACTTGTGTCAGTGTTTGAATCACTAGTATCAGAGTTTAGGATCAATGAATCACTCACCCCAGGGTTTAAGTGAATCAGTCACCAAAGTGTTTAAGTGAATCACTCACCCCAGTGTTTTCATGTCAGTGTTTAAAACATTCACTTGTGTCAGTGTTTGAATCACTAGTATCAGTGTTTACGATCAATGAATCACTCACACCAGTGTTTAAGTGAATCACTCATATCAGTGTTTGATTCAGTCTTAACAGTGTTTTATTAAATCGGTCGGGTCAGCATTTGAATCTCTGGTGTCAGTGTTTAAATGAATCACTCATATCAGTGTTTGATTCAGTCACGTCAGTGTTAGACCGAATCACCCATTAGAGTATTTGGCCGTAGCCTTTCTCAGTGGAGCCTGTCGCTGTGTCCGATGCCGTTAGAGTCAGAATCAGGAGGCAGATGGTAAACAGTTGGAGATGTTCCTCACTCACATTTAGCTGAAAGATTTGAAGTGAAGTCTGGAAACAGAAACATTCCCCCTGAGTCAATGTGCTGCTGCATTCAGAGATGAATCACATGATGTGAAGCTGCTAGACGTGAGAGATTGATGTACAGGTGAGTAACACGGCTAATATCACTGAAATAGTATTAAATTCTGAGAATAATCCTGTTAAAGTTTTATACCAGTACATCCAAGGAAACCATCATTCTGTCCATAAATTAGTCTACTCTTTATCTGTGATGTTGCTTAGCAACCAAAGCACACTACATTGTGAATTGTTTTTTTATATTATTAATAATAAATGGAATTACTTCTGGACCACTGTAAGCCATTGAAAGTGTGTGTGTGTGTGTGTGTGTTCCTGTGATTTTTATAAGCTTTTATTTTGTTTTATTCTGCCTCACCTTCTCTTAAATAATGCTTTATTATAAGATGATTTCCAAGAAAATCTCTTATACACAACATTCATTCATTCATTCATTCATTCATCTTCTACCGCTTATCCGAACTTCTCGGGTCACGGGGAGCCTGTGCCTATCTCAGGCGTCATCGGGCATCGAGGCAGGATACAACCTGGACGGGGTGCCAACCCATCGCAGGGCACACACACACTCTCATTCACTCACACACACACACACACACACTACGGACAATTTTCCAGAGATTCCAATCAACCTACCATGCATGTCTTTGGACCGGGGGAGGAAACCGGAGTACCCGGAGGAAACCCCCGAGGCACGGGGAGAACATGCAAACTCCACACACACAAGGTGGAGGGGGGAATCGAACCCCCAACTCTGGAGGTGTGAGGCGAACGTGCTAACCACTAAGCCACCATGCCCCACCCCAACAATCAAACAAAAAATAATATTGAAAATAACCGATCAAACTAGAAACTAACCAACACCAAAATAACCACTGAAACTAACCCTGAAACAGCTGAACCACTGTTGTAGGTGACATTAAAGCCTGTATCAAGGTTCTGACACAGCAGAGCTTCTACACATCAGGGGTTTGGAGCACTGAGAAGTCTGATTGTGGAAAACACAATCAGATAAATGTTGTATATTTGTTGTATATTAAGTTCCCTGCACTAACAGCGCACTCTGACATGCTAATTGCTAACGGCAGCTGTTTAGATTTAACTACAAAACATAATTGTACCCAAAACAACACGTTTGGGTCACATTGCTTTAGTTTCATGTATCACTTCAAATCCTGTGCAGTCAATGAGAGGAAAATAAGGTATGATGAATACTCCGAGGTCTACTAAAATACACACACACACACACACACACACACACACACACACACACACACACACACACACACACACACACTCCTAACCTGTTCTGAGAAACAGTGGCATGTTTAAAGGTCACTATAAATCCCAGTCATGTTTGTGCACTTGCTCTCTGCACTTCACCTGAGTCTGATTAAATAAAGCAGCTCGATATCTCGTCCTGTTCATCACACTGTATGAGATCCCAGTAATCTTTATAGCTGATTATTGAGCCATTGTCCTGTGACTAAAGATCACTTTCACACATGTGCCACATTCTACTCACATCAATCTGCAGGAAACAGGAAATCCACTCTGAACACAAACTTTGTTTACATTGACCTAAAACAAAGATTCTTTTCTTTTCATTAGCATTAGCATTACAGGGACTGTAGCTGTCCTGCGAGTTTGCTGTCATCCCATTGGTGAATTTTAAATGATTATAAAATCATATGTTTCAGCATTGAACTGTGAGTCTGGATCTCATTATATTAGGGAAAAAGCTGCTATACATCATTTTATCTGCATGACTTATTGTTATACATGTTGTGTATCAGGGGGCACGGTGGCTTAGTGGTCAGCACGTTTGCCTCACACCTCCAGGGTTGGGGGTTCGATTCCCGCCTCCGCCTTGTGTGTGTGGAGTTTGCATGTTCTCCCCGTGCCTCGGGGGTTTCCTCCGGGTACTCCGGTTTCCTCCCCTGGTCCAAAGACATGCATGGTAGGTTGATTGGCATCTCTGGAAAATTGTCCGTAGTGTGTGAGTGTGTGAGTGAATGAGAGTGTGTGTGTGCCCTGTGATGGGTTGGCACTCCGTCCAGGGTGTATCCTGCCTCGATGCCCGATGATGCCTGAGATAGGCACAGGCTCCCCGTGACCTGAGAAGTTCGGATAAGCGGTAGAAGATGAATGAATGCTTAGTGTGTAGTTCAATTAGTTCGTTTGTAGTTTGGTTGGTTACTTTGATTGTTTAGGTTTTTTTTATTAATCTGTTATTTTGTTGAATCCTGTGTATGTTGTTCCATCTCCATGTGGGTTTCCTCCACCTCCAAAACTCATGGTAGTAGGTGCATTGATGTGTGTGAATTTATGTTTGGGGATTCACTGTGAGCCTGACGTTTTTATTTATTGGGAGTATTGTATTGTATTGTATTCATTTATTTACTTAACTTCTGTCTGTTTATGTGATTGACTATGAGCTGAATATTGCTCTGATTCAAGGCTCAGCACTCTCTCTCTCTCTCTCTCTCTCTCTCTCTCCCCCGTCGGAAGTAATTAATCACGTTAAAGCAGGCCTGCAGGGTTTCAGGTGAAATGAGTTTAGAGCATGGCTTTATGCCTCTGCATGTCCACAGCAGTTTAGTGAAGCTGCTGCATAATAAATTATAAAAACACTGTTAGTGACGCATGCGGTCAAAGAACTCCTGAGCTAGCTTTAGCATTAGCATTCTGCCCGTGCAGCTTTTCAGCTGTGATCGAAACATTGACACCCGTTTTTTAAGCCTCAGACACAGTCATCCTCTCAGCAGGGGGATGTGCTGCAGTATCCATATTTAAGATAACTGCTGTGTGCTCAGGAGGAGACATTGTTACTGGTAGCACCGTTACGATTGCATTTAATAGCAGGAACAGTGATGGGGGTTAGATGTTCTTCCACCACCAAAAAGCATAAATCAATAGAGGTGAAGATTTAAAAAAGATTATATTACTGTATATGTTACAAGGCCAAAAGAAAACGTTGTTTTCAAGGCCAAAAGAAGTGTTTTTTTTTTCTTAAAAATATATTGTGAATGTGACTTTAGTGTAAAATCTCATACACTGTCAGGATTTATCTAATGTTTAAAGCAGAAATAAAGAGTGACTGTGAGGAGAAGTGAAGGTAAAAGAAAAATATCATAGAAGAACTACTTCCTGTATTTAGGTTCATGCCAGTGTTGGTTTTAATCTCGCTCAGTGTATGGTTGTATGGTTTAGAGTATTTATGTTCACACTGGGAGAACTGGTTTCAGATCAGGTTTTAAGCTGGTAATTGGTGTGTCATGTTCCAGCAGGTCTTCCAGTAAGAGAATTAGCTTGGATAGACAGCTAACGGTCTGCTACGTGCTCAGGAGATAACAAGCTTTCTGCCATAGACAAGACCTCACGATTATTTGAACTGGGAGCTTAACTTACCAATTAGTGAGCGCGAGATGGCACTGGAGCTGAAATGACGTCCGTGTGGAGCGTTAATGACGAGCTTCCTCATTTCCCTTAGCCGTGCTCATTAAGGATGCGTTATCATACACAGAGCTCTGCCACTTAGCTGTAGCGTAATTATGGTTTATATCCTGATCCCTGAGCTAAGGATGATAACTCAGGACATGTGGAAACGTAGTGTAACCGCTTCAGATCATTGGACCAGCGAGGAGATTTAACTCTTCTCCAGGGCATTACACCTTTCGGGCTTACTCCACTATCTCCAACATCTATCTACCTGTCTGTCTGTCTGCCTGTCTGTCTATCTGTCTGTCTGTCTGTATTCCTCTCTGTCTGTCAGTCTGTGTGTCTGTCTGTCTGTTTGTCGGTCTGTCTGTATGCCTGACCAACTGTCTGCGTTACTGTCTGTCTGCCTGTGAGTCTGTCTGTCTGTCCGTCTGTGTATTTGTGTGTGTTCCTATACAGTTGTGTGTTTTAGTATAAGTGTGAGTTGTGTAAAAATGAGTCTCTACAGATGTCTTCATGTTTTTTTGTAATTACCTGACAGTGGAGTCACAGCTCTCTTTTGTGTCCTGTGTGTTTGTGTATTTCTTGTATGTCACACTTGTCTCACTACACTCCAGTACTGTTTTGTGTTGTAGCAAAATCCTAAAAACCACAATTTGCTCATTTTCCTCGAACTATACGTGTTTTGATATATGTGTTTTGTTATAACTCACTAATTTTAGAAATGAAACTAACAAACTGTCACACGGGGAGGAGGGACAGAAGTGAGGCGATGTCCTCCATGGAAAACCAGGACGTGAAGTGGCATCCCCCACTGGAACAGGTGCGGGGCGATGCTGCAGGACACCAGAAAAAAAAAGCCAAAATAGGGATAGTGACATCCTCTGCAGAACAGAAATAAGGCGACGTACTCCGCGGGAACCCGCAAGTTGAGCGGCATCCCTTACCGGATAAAATGCGGCCCGATGTCATCGAAAAAAAGGAAAAAGTACAGGGGGAAAAAAATATGCTCCCAATAAGCCGGTCCGGGATACGCAGGATAGTTTCAAATAAATAGGTTTAATAACTTAAATACATGAAACAGGAACATGGACAAACCACACAGGACAAAGGACGAGGGTACACGGATGATGATTCCGCGCTGCCATCGGCAACATGGCACGGTTAAATAGACATGACAATGAACACAAAGGGAAGAGGTGTGCAGAGACGGGGAGGAGTAAACAAGGGCGGGGCAGACACGTGGCACAAAGGATTTGAAAACATCATAATAAATAATAAGTAAAAAATAAAACGCCAAAGCTGGTGGCTGCAAAAAAATCTAGGACATATGTAAAGAACAGACGCGTGCTGAACAAATCCTCCAGGACTCTTGAATTTTCATGAAACACTGGCAAACAATGAAGAAAACATTTAAAATATTTTCTTTGTCCTATAATATGAGCTCAGCTCTCTGTTACTCAGACTCAACACACTCAGAGGAGAGCACTAACACACCATCTACACTATGAGCTGGAGTAGGCATGATCTTACTACCTTAAATGTCATGTACAGAACATATGCAAGATTATATTTATATTTTGGAATACATTGACTATAAAAGTGCATGGCATGATCAAATTAGATTCAAAGGTCAGAATCACCTGGAGAAAGAAGAAAGAAAATAAAACAATGTCTTGAGCAGAGAAAATAAAACGCTCAGTTATGGCGGGAATGCTGTATTGATGTGCTTGTAACCTTTGTCTTCCCAACGCAGGCAGATCGTTTGATATTCAACTCTGGCTTTTCTTGGCATTTTGCAATCTCTCGTTAACCTTCAGCTGGCATTCAGATTCCGCCGGTTCTATCCCGAGACCTTGATTATCCATCTGTGTGTGTTTTTCAGTCCTGATAGGAGCGCACCCAGGGATCTGCCATATTTCTTGAGCTTTCCTTTTCACTCATCTTCATTTCCAGCGTGTTCATTTCCTCTTTTCTTCTGTCTCTGAATCCACGTCCTTCAGGAGGGATGCTGAGCCTCGGCCCGTCTCGCCGGGGAGCTCGATATCTGTGTGGACTTTTGATGAGGAACTCTGAGTTTACTCACACAGTCTGATGGTTTAAAGGAAGTGTTTCAGCTCGTGGTACCTCAAAGATTCAGCAGAGAATCCTAGCTGTGCTTTTATGCAGATACTTCAAGTGTCCGCAGTAACCACCTGTGTTTATACAGCCTGCAAAAAAAGTCTGAAATTCTTTTTTTTAAAAATGGAGGCCTTTGAGAGAGGGGTTTAGTATCAGAATTTACTTTCAGGCAATTTATAGTTCCATCCCAGGTTATTACATTATGGCAGCTATAACACATAGAAGTGTAAACTCTTCTGTCCCGAAGATCTCAGGAAAGTTCCAGCTTTACTTCTGACAGATACTGGAGACTCCTTCAACTAACCTTCTTTCACGTCTGTAGCTGTTGCTATAGAAGCAATAACAATAACTCATCAGAATGTGCACATTATTTATAAATAAAGCTGTGATTTTTTTTATACTATCTTGCATTTGGGCCTGTTTTTATCCCCACATTCCTGACAGAAGGATTCCACCATTTAAAGACCAGCAGGATAGCTTTAGCCCAAGGGTCGGCAACCTTAAACACTCAGGGAGCCATTTGGACCCGTTTCCCACAGGAAAAAAAACACAGGGAGCCACAAAACCCATTTGACATCTAAAATGAAGAGAACGCTGCATATATTGTTTTTTACCTTTATGGAAAGTAGAGAAAAAAAACTGTAGTGTGTTGTATTTATGAAATCGATGAACTGCTACCGAGTAAACAAAATTTTATTTCTGCAAGCAAACAAAAATATTTTGAACCGTTTGAACTAACCTTAACAAATAAGACGCTGGGTTGAAGGTTACTTTAAATAAAATGTTCAATGTCTAATTGAGTCCTCTTCATATTCATGACCAGGGCTCTCAAGTTTTGAAGACAGGCAAGCGTGACATCTCCAACCCCCCGTAACCCCAATTGTTTTTATTGGTTGTTGCGTTAAATCTTTCCAAGATAGTGCTATTTTCTGATTGGCTGTTGTGTAGCCTCTTTTTTGATTGGCTGATAAGTGTCGGGCTCGACTAAGGACTGAGACGCGTTTGATTCCTGCCCGGTTCCATAGAGACAGCGGTGCGGACTGATACGTTTTGGGCGCTGCGGATTATTAAATATATGATAAATAGTCAAAAAGTTTGTCTGTGTGAGAAATACGATGTGTGGCAGGAGAGCGTGACAAAAGACACAAATGCGTGACTGTCACTCTCAATGCGTGACACTTGACAGCCCTGCATGACATCAAAATTTTAACTTGCCGGCTGCAGCAAACCAAAACTGCGTCCGCTTCTGTGTGTCGGATTTCGCAAGTCGGCGGTTATGACGCATATTTTGAGTGACAAAAAATTTAAACACGGTTTATTTTAATGTTTCAAGAGCATCATAATCTTAGAATTTAGAATCATTTTTTTTAAACTAACTAAAATAAAATACTTTTAAATTAAATATTTATTTTCCAAATCTACAGGGAGCCGCAGCAGAGGGATGAAAGAGCCACTTGCAGCTCCGGAGCCACGGGTTGCATACCCCTGCTTTAGCCTGTACCGGCTTATTGTGGGAGCATTTTGTTTTTCCAGAATGTTTTTTTTTTCTGTGGACTTTTGTTTTTCTTTGTGTGTGTGACATCGGTCCGCTTTTGTTCTGGTGAGACATGCTGCTCCGCTTCCGGTTTCCCGCGGGGGATGACACCTCACTTCCTGCCTGCGGATGATGTCACAGCCTGGTGTTGTTTTGTTTTTCTCTGTGTCCTGTGGCATCGTCCCACACCTGTTACGGTAGGGGATGTTGCTTCACTTTCTGGTTTCCCGTGGAGGACGCCCCACTTCCTGTCCGCAGGGGGTGTTGCAGGCCCCTATGTTTTTGCCCTAGGGATATTTTTGTTTATTTTTTTGCCCGTGGTGGAGGACTTTCCCCACCCTCCCCCCTTTCTGGTTTTCTGGACGTGGGTCTGGCCGTGGTGTGCTGGGGGCTGTGCTCGGCCCTTCTGTTCGGCTGTGGACGTCGCTCGGTCCTTCTGTTTGGCTATGTGCCTTGCTCCCCCCACCTGCCTCGCCATGTGCCTTGCTCCCCCCACCTGCCTTGCCGTGCCACGTTGCCTATGGCGGTGCGGAATCCTTGTTGTCCTTTGTCGTCTTAACATGTTATGTTAAGTTGTCCTTGTCCCTGTTTCGTATGTTTTAGTTAATAAATTCAGTTTATTTTACGCAATGCTGCATTTGGGCCTGTTTTTATCCCCGAGTCCCTGACAGTTACGTAAATCTGAACTCTGTCTTCTTTCTATTTAAATGAACATGTGCATGATCTTTACCTTCTGTTTATTACAGTTACATTAGTTGAAGAGATGTTTCATGCTGGATAAAAATATTTAAAGAAGCAAATAGAGAAACGTCTCAGAAGAAAAGACCCAGTAGGATTTGTGTCAGTCAATAAATGTGTCCTGTTTGTTTCATTCGTTCTCTCTTGAGCAGGAGGAGGGAAAGTGTGTGAGCTCAGAGTGATGTACTGTTCCTTTTCACTTCAGAGTCTATGGTCATATTCACATAACTCCTTTAGAGTTGTGAAACATGAGCTTGTTTCTGTGAGGTGGAAAATCACTGACAGCCTCAGAGCACAAACTTCCTTACGTTCCAGCCAGGACTGCACTGGGAGACGCCACACAAACAGAAGGGGGAAGTGTTGGGTTTTAAAGGAACAGTAGTGATTAGTGATGGGTTTTAAAGGAACAGTAGTGATTAGTGATGGGTTTTAAAAAGGATCAGTAGTGATTAGTGGTGGATTTTAAAGGAACAGTAGTGATTAGTGGTGGGTTTTAAAGGAACAGTAGTGATTAGTGATGGGTTTTAAAGGAACAGTAGTGATTAGTGTTGGGTTTTAAAGGAAAAGTAGTGATTAGTGATGGGTTTTAAAGGAACAGTAGTGATTAGTGATGGGTTTTAAAGGAACAGTAGTGATTAGTGATGGGTTTTAAAAAGGAACAGTAGTGATTAGTGATGGGTTTTAAAAAGGAACAGTAGTGATTAGTGATGGGTTTTAAAAAGGAACAGTAGTGATTAGTGATGGGTTTTAAAGGAACAGTAGTGATTAGTGATGGGTTTTAAAGGAAAAGTAGTGATTAGTGATGGGTTTTAAAGGAACAGTAGTGATTAGTGATGGGTTTTAAAGGAACAGTAGTGATTAGTGATGGGTGTTAGAAAAGTGTGGTGATTAGTGGTGGATTTTAAAGGAACAGTAGCGATTAGTGATGGGTTTTAAAGGAACAGTAGTGATTAGTGATGGGTTTTAAAGGAACAGTAGTGATTAGTGATGGATTTTAAAGGAACAGTGGTGATAAGTGATTTATTGGTGCCTTTACACTCTGGTGGTGAATCGAGTAAACCTGCTTTAAAAAACCCAATTAACCAGCAGCTCTTGTGTATATTTTCGAGTCTTAGGACTTTTAAAACTTTATTGCGTATCCATAAACCTGACCTGGTCCAAGGAGCAACTCCAGGAACTCGGTCTCCTCAGGTGTCTACATACTGTTTCAAGATGTTTGCCTTCCCTTATTTAAAACCATCTTCACCTCTTCATTTGCTCTGGATCTCCATGTAGAGATGCTGCACAGTGTGTAGGTTTTATAGACTGTAATATTGTTTACTTAGTATAAAATGTATAATCATTTTAATATTAGGAAAAGCGATGTTAATTTATCTAGCGGGGGTTTTATTATAAATCTGGGACTCTGGATGAAACCTGTCATGTTTGTGAAATGCTGTAGCCTTAATGCCAGTCAGTGATTTAAAAAATAAACTGCTTTAGACCCTTTTGCTTTATTGTGCGTAGAATTTATTAAAGTGTTACAAATCTCCTAGAAATTTAACTCAGCTTTATAATAAATCACGCACCCTTAGAGGAAAATAATCAGCAGAGAGGTTATAAGAGAATCTCTGCTTCATCACAACACCCTGCTGCCGAGCTTTTGGGGAGCTATTGTGCAGAAAAACAGTACCATTAAAAAAAAAACCCTTAAATACTTGCTTTCTCGACCTCATGTTCATCTTGTTGGCTAATGGAAACACAGCATGCAGCTAATCCCAAAACCCATCTAGGTCTTTGAGCCAAACACTGAGCTGGATAATGGAACATACTGGAGTCTGAAGGAGGAAAAAAAAAACTCCACTGAATGAATTCATCATACATATCAAAATAAAAAAGGTTGCTGTGTTGCATTTCCTGTCCTCTGGGCTATAATCATATGAACAGAAAGCTAACCCTAGATCTGAGCTATAATAATGTGAGCCCAGGGGTCCAACTGGCCACCGATTTATTAGACACTTTCAGGGAAGCTTTTTATAGGATGAGCTTTAGGTAAAGGACCCACCTTGTGTGTGTGTGTGTGTGTGTGTGTGTGTGTGTGTAGCCACCGATTTACCTTTCTGTCAGGAATGATTCCCTCTTTTCATGTTCATCCACAAATCAAATTGGTCTGCAGATGATTCAGTAGGACAACAGCTCCACCTGTAAATAAATCACTCCTACCTTCCAGACGCAGCTCCAGCAACCTGCTGACATTTTATTCAGCACTTGATAGACACAGAAAAACTCTTCTGACTGATGGATACAATCTAAATTTAAACATGGTTTGATGGTGCACTTGTAAAGAAAAGACAAATTTCAGCTTGTCTCTAGCCAGGATCCTTCGAAAGGTCAGTGTGCCTCTTCATCAAACATCAGAGCTCAACGTGACCTCCACTCCAGCTGTGCTTAAAGTTCACCACTAACCAGCTCGCCTCCTCCTGTGTTCCTCATACACACCAGAACATTCACGCTTCCTCACCCTGACACAGCTGGTCAGCAGACACCAGGCTGACTCTCTGAATGCTGATGATGATGTGGGTGTGAAGGTGATGTTCTTGCTGTAACTCATGATTATTGAAGGCAGGGATGCACCTCTGTAAGCTCGGACTAATCCGAGAACAGGTATCGATGTCTGTAACGGGAAACCTGGAAAACCATCGAGGGTCAAAACCACAAGATACACAGGACAGTAGAACGGACTCTGATACAGCGACATCACTTTACAAGCCTTGATTCGGAAAACTGTTAAAACCTGATTATGCTGATACTATTGTGTACAAAATCAATTCACACTCAGAGAGAGAGAGAGAGGGAGAGAGAGAGAGAGAGAGAGAGAGAGAGAGATACTGTTCTGTTTTAGGAAATAAATGCTGATTATGACAGAGAATGTCATGTTCTACATGTTTACTGTAGCCAGGGGGCAGTAGAGAGAGACAGCTCAACTTCTTAAACATCTCCAAACTAGTGAGAAACGCAAAAGCTGGAGATTGAAACATAAAATAAAACTTCAGCATGTGTTGAAGATAAAAGAGGCACTAAAGGCTTAGTTACAGACATAAGGCCCACAACAAGAGGGAGGAGTCACACACACACACACACACACACACACACACACACACACACACACACACACACACACCACTCATACTTATTCTCTTTTTTCTCTGTGCAAGTTTCCTTGTCATTATAAATGCTTTGGCAATACATGTACAGTATTTTCCGCACTATAAGGCGCACCTAAAAGCCTTCAATTTTCTCAAAAATCGGCCGTAAACCTAATAATCCGGTGCGCCTTGTGTGTGCACTGTTACAAAAACCTGTGTGACTTTGGTAAGCGCTCCGCTCGATTGACTGTCGGACCGTTTCCCGCTGACACAGGGACGTAATACATACACTATGTACGCTGGCAGTGATAAACCAATCAGAGGACATTACGTAATACGTACAGTACGTACGCTTACCTTCGCCACGCCTCCGGTAGGTACAGTATAACTACCGGTATGTTGCAAAACAACATTTGTTTCTTCCTAACCATTATGCGCTCCACACTCCAGTCCAGTAGGTGGCGGTAAATGCACCTTAAGTCGGTTTGCCATCCGCCAATAAAAATCAGACGCTTACGAGGCACAATACAAACTACAGACTATCAGTTACACGGTTGTAAATGGGAATAGAGCAGCTGAAAGTATTCAACATCAATGTAGCTATGGTTCGGAAGTGGAGGAAGCAAGAAAATGTACTGCGCCAAGTTAAAAAATAATTGTGTGATTAAAAAATAATGTGTGTTTTGTTAAACAGTAGAATAAAGTTCAACTAAACTCACTGTTTTGCTTCTGTTACCTTTTTTGTAGACTGTATGTTTTAGCATGCGCCTTATAATACGGTGCGCCTTATGTATGGGTTAAGTACAGACATAGACCCGTAATTGAGACTGCGCCTTATAATACGGTGCGCCTTATGTATGGGTTAAGTACAGACATAGACCCGTAATTGAGACTGCGCCTTATAATACGGTGCGCCTTATGTATGGGTTAAGTACAGACATAGACCCGTAATTGAGACTGTGCCTTATGACACGGTGCGCCTTATGTATGGGTTAAGTACAGACATAGACCCGTAATTGAGACTGCGCCTTATAATACGGTGCGCATTATGTATGGGTTAAGTACAGACATAGACCCGTAATTGAGACTGCGCCTTATAATACGGTGCGCCTTATGTATGGGTTAAGTACAGACATAGACCCGTAATTGAGACTGCGCCTTATGACACGGTGCGCCTTATGTATGGGTTAAGTACAGACATAGACCCGTAATTGAGACTGTGCCTTATGACACGGTGCGCCTTATGTATGGGTTAAGTACAGACATAGACCCGTAATTGAGACTGTGCCTTATGACACGGTGCGCCTTATGTATGGGTTAAGTACAGACATAGACCCGTAATTGAGACTGTGCCTTATGACACGGTGCGCCTTATGTATGGGTTAAGTACAGACATAGACCCGTAATTGAGACTGCGCCTTATAATACGGTGCGCATTATGTATGGGTTAAGTACAGACATAGACCCGTAATTGAGACTGCGCCTTATAATACGGTGCGCATTATGTATGGGTTAAGTACAGACATAGACCCGTAATTGAGACTGTTCCTTATAATACGGTGCGCGTTATGTATGGGTTAAGTACAGACATAGACCCGTAATTGACAATTGCGCCTTATAATCCGGTGCGCCTTATGGTGCGGAAAATACTGTACATTTCTCATGCCAATAAAGCTAATTTAAATTTAGTTGCCATCGCACTAAAACACACATACACTCACTAACAAACACACAAACACCTACACACACACTCATGCACACACACTCATGCATACACTCAGAGCAGAGCTTACTTTGTTCTCAGTTACATTCATTTCTAGGACACGTGTCACTTCTGCACCAGTAAAACTGTTGGATTTTAAACTCAGCTACATCACTGAAGGTTAAATATAATATACTGCATTTATACTTGGATGTGAACTCGTCGTGAACTACATGGTATCCCACTGGTTAATAGCATTGTGTGGTTATGTTTTACAGATCATGATGAAGATCGGATTATCTAAATATCACAGGTTTAAAAACACAAATACCTGAACACAGAGAGTCGGAAGCACGAGACAGGTCACATGCAGACGTCAAATGCGCCGTGTGTCTCCCATGTTAAGTGTAATGACACGATGCTACATGCTATAGCATCATCCATTCAACCCATGAGCTACATAATAAAATTAGAAAACAATTCCAAAACCACATTTGCAGCAAACTTCAGTAAATCTGTCAAATCTGCAGCTGAGCTAATTTTATCAGCTATGCTAGTTACCATGCTAATCATTCAGAGTTTTGATAGCATTTACATTTACAGCATGTGACACTCTCTTATCCAGAGCCACATACAAATGTGCTTAAGTCTCTGTCATTGAATGCATGAACTCTGGTTCACTAGGTTACAGGCTTAAGATACCATAAGTCTAAAACACTGTAAAGATTTATATATACACACAAAACAAACAGGGGATAAAGTGCTAGTTGATGTGTTTCATGAAGAAGTAGGTCTTCACTTGTTCTTTGAAAATATCCAGAGACTCAGCTGTCCGGACCGCTAGGGGAAGTTCATCCCACCACCTTGGTGCAGAACAGAGAAGAGTCTTGTAGTATACTTCCCTCTCACCCTGAGAGATGGTGGAACCAGTGGGGCAGTGCTGTAGCTCTGAGGTTGTGAGGTGCAGTGTGAGGAGTGATGAGGGCTTTGGGGTAAGAGGGAGATGCTCTGTTTTTGGCTTTGTAGGCCAGCATCAGTGTTTAAATCTGATGTGTTCGGCTACAGGAGCCAGTGGAGGAACGCAGCAGTGTGGTGGTGTGGAGAACTTAGGGAGGTTGAAGACAAGTCACACAGCTGCATTTTGGGTCATTTACAGAAGACGGATTGTGTTCATATTTAGACCTGACAGAGAGAGCTGCAGTAGTCCAGTGTCGACATGACAAGAGACTGAACAAGTACCTGAGCAGCCTGTGTGGACAAAAATGACCGGATCCTTCAAACGATGTAGAGAAGAAACCGACATGATCGAGTCACATTAGCAACATGTGAGGTAAACGACAGTCGAGTGTCCATAACAGCATTATTAAAGCTAGGCAGCATCGTTACATTTTTAATCATGACTTAACACTTATCCAAGAATGTTTAGTTAGCCAACATCAGCAAGCTTAGCTATGTAGAGCTAGTTATAGCAAGTTACAGCTGATTAAAGCTAATTAGGTTCAAACGCTGGTCTGATCTTCATATCCCATCCTGAGAACCGAACAAACTACTGGATATTTTACGAGACTAGTCCTAGTTCATTTTGTGATTAGCAGCGATCCTGCATGACCGCACATGCTTCATCTGAGCGTACGTTTATAAATATCAGAGAGGGAAAATTTCCTGAGGCCTGTTTGGTGTTCAGTGTCAGGACCGAAAGTGGACATTGCAGACATGAGGCACTGAGACACGACTATTAGAGCTAATAGAGTTTGATAAGGCTCATTAGCTCGTTCTGTAGGCTATATCGCACAGTGGCACTATTTTTTCGACGACAAATTGGTTTTGCTAATGGTGATCTCTAACGCGGGCTAATGTGGTGGTCCGAGCCCTGGTTATGAATTCAAATGAAAGAGCAGAAAGAGAAACATGGCCCACAGTCGAGAATAATAGACTTCCTGAATTGCGCTCTAAAGGTTTTATGGCTGGTGTATTGCAGCACCTGATGAGAAACATTTGCACAGAGCACTCTTGAGCCTCGCAGGTTATTATTCTTCTCCGAACCGAAGGTGTGATTGTTTAGTTCATTTATTTCACTCATGCAGGAACCAGATACAGGAAAAATCTTTAGAAAAAAAGACCATCGTTCTAAAGGATTTAGGCAAAGATAACAACAAATTATGAACGTAGGATGAAACTAGAATATAGGAGCATGAGCTTTATCATGTGTATGTGTGTGTGTGTGTGTGTGTGTGTGTGTGTGTGTGTGTGTGGTGCGGAGAAACCATTCTTCTCACTTAGTTCTGCATTCAGTGTCAGAATAAATCATTAGCTCCAGTAAGAACTCCTGAACATCTGGCTGCATTGCTGATTGGTTTGGAGAAGTTCTCTCTGAGATGTTCTTCTACCTCCAGATACCTGACTGTTCTGCAGCGAGCTTTCTCTGAGACCCCATCGGTCTCTTAGTAGAGCTTTTCATAACAGAATGTAGGTTCTTCAGATTATCAACGTGATTCAGGTGTAAGGTTCGATTTTAAGTCCAGAACAGTTCTCTCAGTGGCATGAAAAACAAAATAAATAAATTGTTTTCCTGCAGAAGAAGAGAGTTCAGGAAGGTGAATGTTAGGTTCCTTATGATGTTCGTGGGAGGTTTAACGGTTCTGTTGTAGTTTTCTAAAGCATCCCTCTTTTCTACCTGTGAGAGAAACAAGTCACAGAACCCTCATGAGATCAGGATGTAATCCATTTTTGTAGATTTTTATGTTTATTTGTTGGAATACGGATTACGCTGCTCATCAAAACGTATTCACCGAAAAAGCTTAATATTTACTCAGAGAAAGTTCCTCATATTCAGATCAGGATTAAGCTTCTTAAGATTCTCCACATTCAGAGGAGTTAAATCTCCTGTGTGAAGGTCTCATCTTGGTGATTTGCAGGTTTGTCTTCAGCAGAAGCAGTGAAGCATTAGTGTCAACATTCTGTTGGAAGGTTAACGGTTCTGTGATAAAAAGTCTCTCATTTCTATATAACCCTAACCCTAATCCCAACCCTAACCCTAATCCCAACCCTAACCCTAATCCCAACCCCAATCCCAATCCTAACCCCAATCCCAATCCCAACCCCAATCCCAACCCTAATCCTAACCGTAACCCTAACCCTAACCATAATCCCAACCCTAATCCCAATCCTAACCCTAATCGAAACCCTAACCCTAACTTTAAAGGATCCTTAAGAGAGAAACAAGCCAGAGAACCTTTAGGAGTTCAAGAGTAATTTATTTTTTGTTGTCTTTCAAGTTGATTTGTTTATGAGAATGGATTAGAGATCAACAAGGTCAATTCGGGGCTTTCAGGTCAACTGTCTTTATTTCTTACAAGATTCTGCACATTGTGATGATTCACATATCCTGTGTGGTGTTCACACCTCCAAGGCTTTGAGATGTTTTTGGAGTAGAAGCAAATGACGCATTTACTTTTTTCAGACAGTACAGTATGTGTACCTGAGCGATGGGACGTTTGAGTCAGTTAAGTGTAAATCTGAGGCGTAATTCTACAGAAAGGTCACTTTCAGAAGCTGTGGAGATCTTTGGATTGTCCATATTAGGAAGGATGCTGGTTTACCATGAACTCCAAGAAGACTTCTGGATGAACATGTATTTGATATCATGTAACACTGTGATTTCGACTTTATTTCTGCAGAGCTGAAAATCAAAGCAGTGTTTTAGTGTTAGTGCAGTTTGTTCTGTCAGAGTGTGGTGGTGGTCCTGAGGAGCTCACACTTCATTAAAACCTAACAAAGCAGGATATCAGCTGCATCGCTGCAGTTTAAAAATCAAACGCTGCTCCTTCTCTCCCTCACTCACACACACACACACACACACACACACACACACACACACACACACACACACACACACTCAGAGGACTGGAGTGAAGCTGAAGCAATCTCCAAGCAGCTGTGTGTGAACCCTCTCCATGTTCTCTCAGAGGCCACTGAGACAACTAGGCTTTACTCCAGTAGAGAGATGTCTCTCATCACAATGTTCCTCATCTCTGTGGAGCTCAGTGAGCAGGAGGAGAAGGTGCTGGTTCTCTCCTTCATCCCTCTCAGGAGCCCAGCAGTTGAGAAAACATTTGGCTTTCCTTCTCTGTGGGGAAATCAGACTCTCTTGGCATGATGTTCCATGTCCCTCATCATTTATCCTCCTCCCCCTTTTCACCTTTACAGAGAAAGTTTCATTTGACATGTTTTCTTTTGTCTCACCTTCAAAGGCTCGTATCAAATTAAGATCTTTCTTCATAACAGAGAGAAACATTTCATGTCACTTATGAGGATTTTTATGAGAATGATTCACCTGAAAGCAGCATCTAAAATAATGGATGAAAAAGAACCCACTCACATTGCACCAGGTTTATCCAGGGGATCTTGTGCAGCGGGATTTTTTTTTTTTTTAAAAGGCGGTAGTTAAGGCGGTAGGGCTTCCCAGCTTAGACGGGAAACCCTGTGACTTAAACACAAAGTAATCTTTACACACTATTTTTATTAGCAGCACAAACTGAATATATCACAAGGATTTCTGAAATAACTATCAAAACAAGCCGAATAATATATTTTGTGGACAGACCACATGTCTGCTGCAGTGGTTGCGATGTATCTAGCCCCTCAAATGTTGTCTTCAGCTCACTTTCCATTTTTGTACATTCTTTATCGTCCCGTTTGCCGTGTGCCGCCCGAACGTGTTACGATGCTAACGAGCTGCCTGAAAGCCGGTGACTCCACAGTAGAGACAGGGTCCATGTTTTCAACAACATACCGTGCAATAGCTCTGTTGATCTGTCCGTGGCTAACGGTCCGGTTAAAATCTAGTCGCCGTTGTTTGGCTGGAGGGGCTTGAGTCACTTCGAGTGTGTCCGCCGACACCGGGGTAGCTTCTAGCTTCGTCAAGGCGTGTGCATTCCGGAGGTGCTTCGACATTGAAGTTGCTGTTAATGGCAGTAGATCGGACCTTCGAACCAGAAAGACACGGCTTACATTTGACTAAAAGGTTTTTGACTTTATGCTCAACTAAAGTTAACTTAGAGAAACTCGTCTTGCTCTCGCCTCGACTCGACATTACTGCCGCACATACACGAATAAACGGAAACACGCCCACACAGAAACACAGTGCGGCGTCTTCGTGTTTACAGGTTGGCATCCACCGATCCTACACTGCGTCGCTGCTGTAAACAGTTCAGTCTGTAGGGTACAGACAAACGCAGCGTATGGTAACGCTAACAGGGTTACTTTATTTAATGCGTTAGAGTATTAGTTACTGTCAAAAGTAACTGCGTTAGAATAACGTGTTACTGCCCAACACTGTACAACATTATGTCTCAGAGGAGCAGATGTGAGGGGCAGATGTGAGGGGCAGATGTGAACCTTCCCTTTAAATCAATTGAAATCTTTGCTGACACATTGAACATCTGTACAGGTGAATCCTCCGTGTGAGTAATGCAGGGTGTCAGTCATCCTGCTCCCTGCTACAGGACTCGCTTATCTTCACCCTCAGGCCTTCAGCTGGTCAGATATTTCAGCTCATCAGTGGAGACGCTCGAGCACACAGGCTGCAAGGGGTTTCTGAATTAAAGGAGGATTGTGTTTGCTTTTCATGGACTGAGCTCTTCTCTAGCTACTGAGTGGCACAGCGGAAAAGATAAGTGTTTCTCGTATCATCTGGAGATCATGAGGGCAAATCCAAGAAGAAGTCAATAAAGCAAATCAGCTCTCTGGGTGGGAGGGGCAAACTCTTTCTCTTCTGTCAATCACAATGACACTAGCCAATCATGATGAAGAAGAACATTACTTTCTTCTCTGTGTGTGTGTGTGTGTGTGGGGGGGGGGTGTATAGCTGCAGGAGTAAACAGGTGAATTCCTGGGATTCTCCTCTTGCTCTCTGTGAGCACACACTCACACATTTACACACACACACACACACACACACACACACACACACACACACACACACACACACTCACACATTTACACACACTCACACATTTACACACACTCACACACAGCAAAATCCATAAATGTTTAAAAGCTGCTTTAAAAAAGTGTCAGGAATAAATCATTTTCCCCCCTCCAGCCCCCGGGGTAGATTTTAAACTTATCACCAGACAGCTAACCTGTGTGTTCAGTGCAGCAAGCACTGTTCAGATCTCTGCTCTGATTGGTCGAAGAGAAGAGAAGAGAAGAAAAAGAGAAAATAAAATAAAGAAAAGGACACATACAATAAAAGAAGAAAGTACAGGAACTTAGGGAAATAAAAAGTAAAGAAACAGAGAACTGAACTTATAAATAGATATTTATATTTTAATCAGTTATGATATTATAGTGTAATATTAAATGTAACCTGACATTGATTCAAATATTTTGTATCTTATATATAGTTTTATTAAAAACTAATTACTTGCAAGTTTATTTTTCCCCCTGAATGTCTGCAGCATTTCCAGCACAAACCTCATTAATAACAGTCTCAGTCGTGTGTGTGTGTGTGTGTGTGTGTGTGTGTGTGTGTGTGTGTGTGTGTGTGTGTGTGTTCAGAACAGCCACTTATTTGAATAAACACCACTCAGCTGCTTTATTAACTCCAGCTGTTCTCTAGCTTCACTTCTAATGTTGTGTTAAATTACTGAACCTTAAAGCATGAACTCACAAAGTGAAGGCAGTTTATTCACCTGAACTCTTTATACACTTCATCAATTACTGAAGGTGCAGAGCACTGGGGGTAGGTAGGGGGGAAATGAGAGGTGTAGTGGGGTGTGTAGAGCTGTGGTGGGGTGTTTAGTTATAGTGAGATGTAGTTAGGTGTGTAGAGGTGTGGTTAGTTGGGGTTAGGTGTGTAGAGTTGTGGTTAGGTGTGTGGAGGTGTGTAGAGTTGTGGTTAGATGTGTAGAGTTGTGGTTAGGTGTGTAGAGGTGTGGTTAGGTGTGTAGAGTTGTGGTTAGGTGTGTAGAGTTGTGGTGAGTTGGGGTTAGGTGTGTAGAGTTGTGGTTAGGTGTGTAGAGGTGTGTAGAGTTGTGGTTAGATGTGTAGAGGTGTGGTTAGGTGTGTAGAGGTGTGTAGAGTTGTGGTTAGATGTGTAGAGGTGTGGTTAGGTGTGTAGAGGTGTGGTTAGGTGTGTAGAGGTGTGTAGAGTTGTGGTTAGTTGGGGTTATAGTGAGGTGTGTAAAGTTGTGGTTAGGTGTGTAGAGTTATGAGTTGTGGTTAGGTGTGTAGAGTTGTGGTTAGGTGTGTAGAGTTGTGAGTTGTGGTTAGGTGTGTAGAGTTGTGGTTAGGTGTGTAGAGTTGTGGTGAGTTGTGGTTAGGTGTGTAGAGTTGTGGTGAGTTGGGGTTAGGTGTGTAGAGTTGTGGTGTGTAGAGGTGTGTAGAGTTGTGGTTAGGTGTGTAGAGTTGCGGTGAGTTGTGGTCAGGTGTGTAGAGTTGTGAGTTGTGATCAGGTGTGTAGAGTTGTGGTGAGTTGTGGTTAGGTGTATAGAGTTGTGAGTTGGGGTTAGGTGTGTAGAGTTGTGGTGAGTTGGTGTTAGGTGTGTAGAGTTGTGGTGAGTTGGTGTTAGGTGTGTAGAGTTGTGGTGAGTTGTGGTTAGGTGTGTAGAGTTGTGGTTAGGTGTATAGAGTTGTGGTGAGTTGTGGTCAGGTGTGTAGAGTTGTGGTGAGTTGAGGTTAGGTGTGTAGAGTTGTGGTGAGTTGAGGTTAGGTGTGTAGAGTTGTGGTTAGGTGTGTAGAGTTGTGGTGAGTTGTGGTCAGGTGTGTAGAGTTGTGGTGAGTTGTGGTCAGGTGTGTAGAGTTGTGGTGAGTTGTGGTCAGGTGTGTAGAGTTGTGGTGAGTTGAGGTTAGGTGTGTAGAGTTGTGCTGAGTTGTGGTTAGGTGTGTAGAGTTGTGGTGAGTTGGGGTTAGGTGTGTAGAGTTGTGGTTAGGTGTATAGAGTTGTGGTGAGTTGAGGTTAGGTGTGTAGAGTTGTGGTGAGTTGTGGTTAGGTGTGTAGAGTTGTGGTGAGTTGGGGTTAGGTGTATAGAGTTGTGTATGATTTTTTTTTTTCGACTCTAATCCTTTATAATTCCACTCTTACTCCTGTTCTGTTACTGATGAACTCATCACACTGCTAATTACTCACTAATTACTCACTAATTACTCACTAATTACTCACTAATTACTCACTAATTGGCTCTTCATGGCTGCTTCCTGTCCTCATGCTAACTTACTCTCACGTCACTCATTAGCAGAGTTAAACATGGAGCTTTAAGCTTCTCTCTCTGCTGCTCGGGTTAAACGATGGCATGCAGCTGCTGTGTTAAATTATCCTATGGCCTTTGTGGTGTGTGTGTGTGTGTGTGTGTGTGTGTGTGTGTGTGTGTGTGTGTGTGTGTGAGAGTGAGTGAGTGTGAGTGCTGTCAGGATGCTTGTGTCAGCACTTTGGGCTTGGTGTGTGTGTGTGTGTGTGTGTGTGTGTGTGTGTGTGTGTGTGTGTGTACCAGCCTGTGAATGTCGACACATTTCAGCTCCACACTAACAGATTTTTCATCTGGAGGCAAATTACTGCTTTTAAGTAGCCATGACTTTCTCTGACACACTTCCTAATGCTGCTCCTTCTGCTGAGCTCAGTCTGTCAGAGAAATGGCCTCCTTCCCACCACAGCTCTGCTGAGCTCTGCATCCTGATTGGTCAGATGGTGATGAACACATTTTATCACTGCAGCTCTGACAGTAGCACAGCTACACAGCACAGGTTTATTAATAATGAATCGGTTCGTTACGGTTTCTATAGAAACAGCTCGCTCGCAGAGACGCGTAAAGCTGATGGAAGTGAATTTGTGTAATTGTTGGTGTGTAACGAGATGTTTATAGAAGGAGTCTCCAGTGTCAATGCCATGTCAGAGTCAGGGCTGAAGCTGAAGGCAGAAGATAGTTGCTATAACTCGTCTTGTGGACATGAGATAGTCGCTATAACTCCTCTCGTGGACATGAGATAGTCGCTATAACTTGTCTTGTGGACATGAGATAGTCGTGGACATGAGATAGTCGCTATAACTCGTCTCGTGGACATGAGATAGTCGCTATAACTCATCTCGTGGACATGAGATAGTCGCTATAACTCGTCTCGTGGACATGAGATAGTCGTGGACATGAGATAGTCGCTATAACTCGTCTCGTGGACATGAGATAGTCACTATAACTCGTCTCGTGGACATGAGATAGTCGCCGTAACTCGTCTCGTGGACATGAGATAGTCGCTATAACTCGTCTTGTGGACATGAGATAGTCGTGGACATGAGATAGTCGCTATAACTCGTCTTGTGGACATGAGATATTCGCTATAACTCGTCTCGTGGACATGAGATAGTCGCTATAACTCGTCTCGTGGACATGATAAATAGTCGCTATAACTCGTCTCGTGGAAATGAGATAGTCGCTATAACTCGTCTCGTGGACGTGAGGTGACTATAAACGGATAAAAAGTACAAGGGTTTTAATAAAGGAATAAAACACTCGTGTTCATTCTGTTAGAGGAAAACAATCAGCTTCAACTTGGTAAGATGGACACGGGTCCATCACGAAGCTCTGCTGTTGATTACTCTTCTATAACAGCATGACCCTCAGAGGTTTGTTACTTATGCAACACACGTGAGATTGTCACAGCCGAGATATCTCACTCACCATGAAGCACTAGAACAATAAGTAACAATAAACTTTATGAAAGTGAAAAGTTCTGTGAATTCACCGCAATCATTTCCTGCTCTCCAGCTTGACGTGTGTGTGTGTGTGTGTGTGTGTGTGTGTGTGTGTGTGTGTGTGTGTGTGTGTGTGTGTGTGTGTGTGTGTACAACGTATTGATAAAAAATCATGAGCACAAAAAATGAAAAACTGCTCACGCAAACAAATCAGTTCCAGCATTGATTTGCTCATATTTCACGCAGTGGGAATGACAGATGGCGCGATGCGCATTGTGAGGAATAATGATTTTTATGAGGGGAAATAAGGAATATGGGATTCTCCACATGCTCGTTTATCATCACCACTGACTCAGCTGTGCCTCTGACTCATTATTCTACTGCTCCAGTCAATACACACTTCAGACCTGAACACTCCACTGACGCGTCCTCACGTCTTCACGTCCTCACGTTCACTTCTTTACCTTCTTCACATCCTCACCTCATCATTCCCATGTCCTCACATCCACACTCTCATCCTCACATCCCCATTTCCTCATGTCCATGTCCTCACATCTTTGTCCTCACATCCACACTCTCATCCTCACATCCCCATATCCTCATGTCCACGTCCTCACATCCTTGTCCTCACATCCACACTCTCATCCTCACATCCCCATATCCTCATGTCCACGTCCTCACATCCTTGTCCTCACATCCACACTCTCATCCTCACATCCCCATTTCCTCATGTCCATGTCCTCACATCTTTGTCCTGACATCCACACTCTCATCCTCACATCCCCATATCCTCATGTCCACGTCCTCACATCCTTGTCCTCACATCCACACTCTCATCCTCACATCCCCATTTCCTCATGTCCACGTCCTCACATAGGTGTCCTCACATCCACACTCTCATCCTCACATCCCCATGTCCTCATGTCCATGTCCTCACATAGGTGTCCTCACATCCGCACTCTCATCCTCACATCCCCATTTCCTCATGTCCAAGTCCTCACATCCTTGTCCTAACATCCTCACTTTCACTTCTTCACATCCATGTGTCCACATCCTCATCCTTGACATCCCCATCTCCTCATGTCCGCGACCTCACATCCTTGTCCTAACATCCTCACTTTCACATCCTCACATTTTCACGCGCTCTTCCTCACATCCCAACACCCATTTCCCCATGTCCACATCCTCAGGTCTTCACATCCTCATGCCAGATCCACACAGCTTCTTCGTCACATACACAGTCCACTTCTTAACATACACATATCCATTTCCTCACAACCTCACATCCATGTCCTCATCCTCACAACCTCAAAGTTTTGATTGTGGGAAATAACACACACACACACACACACACACACACACACACACACACACACACACACACACACACACACACTTCTTTTCCTTTTCCTACCCAGAATGCTCTGCGGTATGTCCTTATGGCTGCAGTGATTGAGTGTGTGCTGCGGTTCAGCTGCAGGGAGTAAAATATGGTGTCATTTCAGGATCAGTCCTGGCTGTGAAGTGAACGTGTGTAATAAATGTTGAGGCAGGACAGAATCTGAAGTGAGGGATGAGTCTGACGAACGAACGGGGGATGAGAACACGGTTATGGAATTTCTCTTTTTCTCTGAGGAAGAATCTGTTCGGTTCTCTCGTCTATGGAGATGAGATCAGCTTTCATCTGTCTGCTGCTTCCACACTGAACGTTATGATGGAAAGATTAAGGAGAAGTCTGATTTCCTTTTCTTTTGATCTCACAGGCATGTCCTCAGCTGGCACGGGCTCTGATCAATCAGGGACAGGTGATGAAATTAAAGGAATAAACCAGTTTAAAGTGTGTTATAAAGCTTCGATGCTGAAGACTCCTTCCATAAATGTTACATCTCATTACTGAGTCTGTCGTCTGTACAAGTCTCTCTGAACGAGCTGGAAGAATTTAGAAGAAGCACGGTGGCCTTCAAAATTAATATTTGTTGAGATAATGTTCTCCCTCACACACACACACACACACACACACACACAGGGAACCTGAGCTGGCTTGTGTGGAGGTAAATAATCTGTTTTAAAGGGAAAGTGTGTAGCGTCAGAGCTTCTGATCCTCTTTCATCCAGCTCTTCTTCTCCTGGTGTCATTCCTGTCTTCATTCCTGTCAGTGCTGCTGTCTTTTCTTCTCTCACAAGCTACAAGGAAGCGAGCGACTCTCACTATCTTCTATCCTGCACTCGTTCTGGTTGCTGGCCAGGAAACTGAAAGCCTTCCAATATTCATTAAGGCAAAAAGATGAAGTATTGAGGAGGAGAACATCTGGTGCAAAGACCTCATTCTAAACTAAATCTATCAGAACACTTGGTCAGGTGGGAAAAACTAATCTGACAGCTGTGAAAGAAACACATCAATACACCAGATATACCAGAAGGAATATCAAGCTACATCCCAAACCAAACACACACACACACACACACACACACACACACACACACACACACACACACACACACCAGTGGTGGTGTTGATGTGGATCGGGTTGTGAGGCGGGAATGTGCTTAAATGTCAATATTAATATTAAGACAGCAGTTTGAGATTTAAAACACAATTGTGTACATCATAGTTAATAAGGGGACACACACACACACACACACACACACACACACACACACAGATACATTATGAAGCTGAAACCATTGTCTATTTCTTCTGCCACACACTCTCTGCATTACTGCAGACTGTTTCAGGATGTCTCACAGCTCATAAACACCATGAGCATCTTTTACTTCATTCGTGGGTTTTTTATGTAAATAAAAGCAGTTCTTTATCATCACCATGAGCTCAATTTGTTCTTTTAGGTTATCGATTCCTTACGTTCCCACGATGCCACATCTCCCTGTGCAGTATTATTTAGCCCTGGTTTCATCTCCACCTAAAGAGAGCGATGTAGCAGCACTTTAGACCTCTAGTGTGTCTGGGTCTCTCTCCTCCTTTCTGTCTCCTTTGCTCTAACAGATCGTTTTCCATTGCGTCCATGTTTACAGCAGCATCAACAGCATCACACTCATCTGCCTGTAGATTCCTGACTAGCTGAGGAGATCACTGACTAGCTGAAGAGATCACTGACTAGCTGAGGAGATCACTGACTAGCTGAGGAGATCACTGACTAGCTGAAGAGATCACTGACTAGCTGAGATCACTGACTAGCTGAGGAGATCACTGACTAGCTGAGGAGATCACTGACTAGCTGAAGAGATCACTGACTAGCTGAGATCACTGACTAGCTGAGGAGATCACTGACTAGCTGAGGAGATCACTGACTAGCTGAGGAGATAACTGACAAGCTGAGGAGATCACTGACTAGCTGAGGAGATCACTGACAAGCTGAGGAGATCACTGACTAGCTGAGGAGATCACTGACTAGCTGAGGAGATCACTGACAAGCTGAGGAGATCACTGACTAGCTGAGGAGATCACTGACTAGCTGAGGAGATCACTGACAAGCTGAGGAGATCACTGACTAGCTGAGGAGATCACTGACAAGCTGAGGAGATCACTGACTAGCTGAGGAGATCACTGACAAGCTGAGGAGATCACTGACTAGCTGAGGAGATCACTGACAAGCTGAGGAGATCACTGACTAGCTGAGGAGATCACTGACTAGCTGAGGAGATCACTGACAAGCTGAGGAGATCACTGACTAGCTGAGGAGATCACTGACTAGCTGAGGAGATCACTGACTAGCTGAGGAGATCACTGACAAGCTGAGGAGATCACTGACTAGCTGAGGAGATCACTGACTAGCTGAGGAGATCACTGACTATCTGCCATCGAGCTCCTGGGACTTTGTGTCTAGTGTTTGCTCCAACATTAAATTATGGTGGAAAAGAAATGAGTTTAATGAGAAAATGAAGTTTTTGGGCTTTTGTTTTTAGGAGTGAAACCTGATTGTTATCACTTGTAACTCCACAGTAACCCTTACCCCTATCCCTCAGTCTTACCCCAACCCTCACTCAAACCTGCCCATTATCAATTAACCCTAATCCTAAAGACCAACCACACTCCTAACCCCATCCCTAACACTAAAGACCACCCCCAACTCCTAACCCCACCCCAACAGTAAAAACCACCCCCAACTCCTAACCCCACCCCAACACTAAAGACCACACCCAACTCCTTACCCCACACCTAACACTAAAGACCACCCCAACTCCTTACCCCACCCCTAACATTAAAGACCACCCCAACTCCTTACCCCACCCCTACCATTAAAGACCACACCCAACTCCTAACCCCACCTCTAACATTAAAGACCACCCCAACTCCTAACCCAACCCCTAACATTAAAGACCACACCTAACTCCTAACCCCACCCCTAACGTTAAAGACCACACCCAACTCCTTACCCCACCCCTAACATTAAAGACCACCCCAACTCCTTACCCCACCCCTAACGTTAAAGACCACACCAAACTCCTTACCCCACCCCTAACATTAAAGACCACCCCAACTCCTTACCCCACCCCTAACATTAAAGACCACCTCAACTCCTTACCCCACCCCTAACATTAAAGACCACCCCAACTCCTAACCCCACCCCAACACTAAAGACCACCCAACTCCTAACACCACCCCTAACATTAAAGACCACACCCAACTCCTAACCCCACCCTTAACACTACAGACCACCCCAACTCCTAACCCCACCCATCAAGCACTAACTTTTGTGTTCATGAAGATGTTTCAGATTTCATTTACCACAGTCAGCCGAGACGATACGATGAGGAAACATCTATCAGACAATGCAGAGGGACGCGTCACACAGACTGATGAAGCAGACACAATCATCATCACTTCTCCACACTTACTTCAGTCTACTTTTACTCCTCATTTCCAAAAAAAAAAAAACAAAGCTCAGTGAGATGGAGAAAAAGTGTTAAGTGTGTTTTAGATGCTGTTCTACTTCCACTAGATGCCAGTGTTGATTCATTGTCCACAGATTGTGTTAAAGCTGGTGTGTAAAGCTGGGATTTAATTACAGAGTGACGGGTTTCCTGTTCAGGTTCATCATCATGTCACGTTCCCATCTGGATATTGGTTTATTTTTAACAAAACATAGCATAAAATATCACACAACAAGCTGTAGAAGTGTACTGCTGAGTTCTGAATTCTGATTGGCCAGAAGGTGTTGATTAATTTTCTAGGACATGAAAATCCTTGAGTTTGTCAGCATGAGGTAAAGATGCGACACTGTGATGGATCTCGCCTGCATGTGTTGCAGTGACGCAGCAGTAAATAACACCAGGGATCACAATGCTTGGCCCCACCAATCGCTGCTTGCACCTAGATTTGTGATATTACAGTATTTTCCGCACCATAAGGCGCACCGGATTATAAGGCGCAGTGTCAATTACGGGTCTATGTCTGTACTTAACCCATACATAAGGCGCACCGTATTATAAGGCGCAGTGGTAACGGAAGCAAAACAGGTAACGGAAGCAAAACAGTGAGTTTAGTTGAACTTTATTCTACTATTTAACAACACACACTATTTTTTAATCAATCTTCTCCCACAAATCCATCAAAGTCCTCGTCTACTGTGTCTTCTTAACTTGGCACAGGACATTTTCTTGCTTCCTCCACTTCCGTACCATAGATACGTTGATGTTGAATACTTTCAGCTGCTCTATTCCCATGTACAACCGTGTAACTGATAGTCTGTAGTTTGTATTGTGCCTCGTAAGCGTCTGATTTTTATTGGCGGATGGCAAACCGACTTAAGGTGCATTTACCGCCACCTACTGGACTGGAGTGTGGAGCACATAATGGTTAGGAAGAAACAAATGTTGTTTTGCAACATACCGGTAGGTATACTGTACCTACCGGAGGCGTGGCGAAGGTAAGCGTACGTACTGTACGCATTACGTAATGTTCTCTGATTGGTTTATCGCTGCCAGCGTACGTAGTGTATGTATTACGTCCCTGTGTCAGTGGGAAACGGTCCGACAGTCAATCGATCGGAGCGCTTACCAAAGTCACACAACATTTTTCAACACTCTTTCTTGCTATACCGTGTTTGTATGTAGAATGATGCAGAAATCTACCTCTATTTACAGAAGCCAGAATAATATTAGAATTTTTATTTACCTACACGTAACATTCTAACAGTGAACTTGTCCTTTAGGACCATCATCCTCCAGGAGACGTGTAAGACAACTCGCTTTTTGCTTTAATAGAGATTAGAATTGAATTTTATTTTTTTTTTAATTTATTTCATTTATGATATGAAGAAACAGTTTAATTCATTGAATCATCTGAATAACATAATACATAAGCAGTTATTTGTGTGTTTTATTAGTTTATCTAGACATAACGGTGTGTTACATCAAACCTGATCCACACAAAGTAAAGTAGCACGTTCGCCTCGCACCTCCAGGGTCGGGGGTTCGATTCCCGCCTCCACCTTGTGTGTGTGGAGTTTGCATGTTCTCCCCGTGCCTCGGGGGTTTCCTCCGGGTACTCCGGTTTCCTCCTCCGGTCCAAAGACATGCATGGTAGGTTGATTGGCATCTCTGGAAAATTGTCCGTAGTGTGTGTGTGTGTGTGAGTGAGTGAGAGAGTGTGTGTGCCCTGTGATGGGTTGGCACTCCGTCCAGGGTGTATCCTGCCTCGATGCCCGATGACGCCTGAGATAGGCACAGGCTCCCCGTGACCCGAGAAGTTCGGATAAGCGGTAGAAGATGAGTGAATGTTTATAGCTGGTTGAGAAATTAAAAGAAACGAGAGCGAGAATAAAGAAACACCAGGGAGAGAACGACTGTCTCTAGCTGCCGTAACCTAAGTGACAACGGGAACCTATTTGATACCGGAGACGTCTTTCATGAACAAAATCCTCCTGAAGTACAGAACATTTCACCATATCAACAATTACAGACATTTTGAATCTTTTTAAATGGAGTGTCTACTGTGCACGAGCTGTTACTATAGAAACAATAACACATTATTAAGAATGCATTAAAGAGTTTTTTGTTCTAGTTTAGAAAGTGAATGTGAATTGCCCTTTAAACATCGCTCCCAAAGTCACCTCAGTTTCCATAGAATTCATGATTATTGCGCCTTGTTTGAGTCTCAGTAGATTGGACTGAACATTTAATCCAGTATTGATCATGGTACTGATTGAATAACCTGCAGTTCAGCTATCACAGGAGATTTTCCTTCACTAACACCACTTCTTAATTCTCACAGCCAGAATCAGATAATCTGACCTTAATTAGCTGCCGCAGCACTCCGGGCTCGGTGTGGTGGCATTTAAAGCAACAGATGAATAAAATAATAAAAATAAAATGCTGCAGTAATGACAAAGGTATCGACTCGTTCGGTACTAACCTTTTCACTTTCTTATGTTCCTTTGCTGCCTTGACTCTGAGACTCAGAAACTTGGCCTTGGCCTTTAATTCCACTTGTGTGGCTCTGAAGCGCTGGAACAATCCTCTGTCCGAGGCTAATGGAAGTGTATTGATTAATGCCATTGGATGAGAGTGGCTCATGTTAGGGAATTAAAATGCTGTTTTTTTTCTGAAATGCACTGCACTTACAATGCCTCATTTCATCTTTATGAGGCAGGAGCCCGGGACTAGGGCTGACAAATCTCACACAGTAAGAGTTCCTTTTCCTGATGCAATGCAGATTATATTTTATACCATGGCAATTTCCCAACTGTTACAAGCTTTTTTGTTTAATATCTTTATTAAAAATACATATATGTTTTCACTAGGGGGGCACGGTGTCTTAGTGGTTAGCACGTTCACCTCACACCTCCAGGGTTGGGGGTTCGATTCCCACCTCCGCCTTGTGGGTGTGGAGTTTGCATGTTCTCCCCGTGCCTCGGGGGTTTCCTCCGGGTACTTCGGTTTCCTCCCCCGGTCCAAAGACATGCATGGTAGGTTGATTGGCATCTCTGGAAAATTGTCTGTAGTGTGTGAGTGTGTGTGAATGAGAGTGTGTGTGTGCCCTGTGATGGGTTGGCACTCCGTCCAGGGTGTATCCTGCCTCGATGCCCGATGACACCTGAGAAGTTCAGATAAGCGGTAGGGAATGAAAGAATGAATACGTTTTCAGTAATTCTCACTGCTGAGCCACTGAAAGTGTTTGAACCTTTTTATACTGACAGCAAACCAAACCCCTTTCGCACTATTACCATCATCGGTAAAGCACCGCCATGTTACCTCTGTAAGGTAAAGATTTATCCGTGTACTGCCCTTTAAAAAACAGCAGTTTAGTTACACTCCACAAACCCTTAACACTAACACTAACCCCTACCCCTAAACCCAACCCTTAACCCTAAAGCTCCAGAACAAATAATGTGTTTGCATTGGTGTGTGTGTGTGTGTGTGTGTGTGTGTGTGTATATATAATTGTATTGATCACACATGACACTTCTATCTTGCCCTATTTATCCTCTTGCCACATGAGATCACAGCTCCATGTTGCCCCGGTGTCAGGAGCGTTGACTGCCTCTCCGTGAGCTCCTCACCCCCCTTTAGACTTCAGGCTGCCTGTAAAGTTCCTTCATCTGATCGTGGATCGTGACAGCGCTCTCTGGAAGGCAGTAAGGTTTCGTTTTTCTCTACGCTCCCCTGGGTTCCTCTCTCCCAGAGGAGCTTAGTAAATGGAACAGATGGATGAATCACAGCTACAAAGCTTTAAGGGAAGTACAGGCTTGCTCTGGTGCTGTGTAGGGGAAGAATTTGTGTTTGACATCCATGAATTTCACTCCTGTGGTCATGCTTGGCTTTGTGCTTCACCACTGGAGAAGCTTCAACTGTGTTCATGAATCCTGGAAAGTCTCCCTCTAGAAGAATCGTCGAAACGCATCGAATCTTTTACAGCGGCTCACTCACGGCGACTTGTTTAAATCAGTTCAAACTGAATATGGTACATGTTTAATCTCACTGCTTTGGGACTATAAAGGAAGTGAAAATAAGAACTAAAGAGTTTCTTGGAGGTTTTTACAGCATTAAAATCTTTCTCTTTAATCCATAAAAATGGGTAAGGATTGTAAATGGCGGTAGTATAAGTATAAGTGGACTACATTCTTCTGTAACAGCCACACAGTGTGTTTTATTACTCACATTTAAGCAGCGTTCTACAGTTTTTATCCCCGTCTCTGTGTCAGTGTATTTATGTTTGACTAGTTCTCGCTGCTATAATGACACTTTCACGGTTTCTGTTTCTTACTCTGATGTGGCTTTGAAGCTCAGATGGTGCGGGTCTGTGTTCAGTCGATGGTGGAATGAACACTTCTGTCATTTCATTGCTTTTATACTCATTTGACTTGATTTTTTTCCTATCTGGTTTTGAATCTTCATGCTTTTTGTGTGTGTGTGTGTGTGTGTGTGTGTGTGTGTGTGTGTGTGTGTATGATCTAACATGAGTTGGTATCTCGGGTATCTTGGCATTAAATAAGATTAAAGGTGGCGTCTCCGATGTTTGAAAGCCAATGTTGACCTTTGAAATCACCAAAACAAACACGCCCCTAACCCAAACGGGTCCCACCCCTGTATCGATAGCTCCGCCCACACATACATACGTAACTCGGGCGACTAACAGAAAGAAACGTGTCTTTATCATAGCTGAAGGGAAGAACAATACGATTGTAGATAAACAAACAAGCAAAAATGCCACACAAGCATAATGATGTAAAGGACAAAGGCATATATTAGTTCTGTGTAACAAAGCAAAACCAACGTTACTCACCTATCGAGAAGGAAAAAAGCGCCTCGGCGTCTTAAGTAAAGTCGGCCACATATTCACGGGTCGGAGTTTCCCGAGTCGATAACTCCTGAGCTAAACGCTGTTACTACACAAAACGCGGTTGTAGCTGCCTCTCTACATTACTACGATAGAAAAGAGGTGTTATTTGTGTAGTAACAGCGTTTAGCTCAGGAGTTATTGACTCGGGAAACTCCAACCTGTGAATATGTGGCCAACTTCCTGCTCCTTCAGTTCTCTCCAGCGCTGGAAAGCTGATCCTATATTAACACGTCCTACTTCTTGTCCTTATCGTAAGTCTTTCTTCTCTTTCTTTCTTTGTTTTTATCCTCCATGTCGATGTTAAAACCGCTTTCTGCTAACGTCACACATGCGCACCGAACACTCTCTCCGCCCATATCGACAAGACACGCCCTTTTCTGCTCATTGGCTACACGTTTGTTTTGTTTTTGTTTAGTTTGTCGTCCCGACTCGGTTTTCTGAAGCATTTCTCAAACAACGGAGACCCCACCTTTAACATCTGCTCAGACACTGGAGTGTGTAACCTCAACAAGGCTGGAGTTTGACAATAGATTGAACATGTTGTTCGGCTCAGATATAAAGAATATCGTCGGAATCGGTCAAGGTCGGAGTGTACAGCGATACCATGTAGTGACAGATCGCTGATTCATCCCCTGTGCCTTTGTGACATTTTAAATGTTGGGTGTAATTAACAAAAAAATTTTCTTCAAAGTTTACAGTCAGTTCTTAGGGTCATTCTTGCTAGAGACGATCCTTGTGCACCACTACATCCCTGTCTAAAGACCTGTAACTTGATGCAATGTCACTTTCCCACAATACCCATTATAATAACAACACCAATCATTGCCACAAGCAGGGCAGAGCAGCTAAACCTTCACCAGGGCAGGACTTATTGTCAGGTAGGCAGATTATAGGACATAGCCACACATCTCACACTGAGCCATCGCCTCCTTGTTTCCCTGCAGGTTCTGGTTCAAGCTCAGTGTAGAGGTTTGCTTTGTGACCCCTCTTATGGCAATGCCAACAGACCAAACATGGCACAGACTGCTTGCCAGACTCAATATGGCATACCTTGTCCTTACTCTTCTCCAAGTCATTCTCTATCCTCTAGGCTTAGGTCATGCTGTACCTCATCAGGGTGGGCAGCCAGTTCACGTGTCCTATTGATTCTTTCTCAGCCGATCACCACAGAGAGAATTCACTAAATTCCAGGGGTTTCGTTACCACGACGTTAAGTGGTTCCCACGACGACCCTCTTTCAAATAAA
>NC_062520.1:2052820-2082820 GCF_022655615.1 Tachysurus fulvidraco | reverse complement strand
GATAGATAGAGAGGTAATGGTGTGAGACAGAAAGAGAGAGAGGGTGGTAATAAGGAAGAAGGGAGAGAGACGAAAAGGTGAAGAATAGAAAGGGTGAAAGATGAAGAGAAAGTGACAAATTCATACAAAAAAGAGAGACAGACAGAGAAAGGGAAGTGTAAAATGTTCAGACACTCACACACACACACACACACACACACACACACACACACACACACACACACACCCACACACACTCACGAATGCACACAAACACTCACACACACACATACACACTCATGAATGCACACAAACACACACACACACACACACACACACACACACACACACACACACACACACACACACACACACACTCACGAATGCACACAAACACTCACACACACACACACACACACATACACACTCATGAATGCACACAAACACTCACACACAGACACACACACACACATACACACACACACACACACACACACACACACACACACACACACACACACACACACACACATACACACACACACTCACGAATGCACACAAACACTCACACACACACACACACATACACACTCACGAATGCACACAAACACTCACACACACACACACACATACACACACATACACACACACACACACACACATCCCTCAGTCCTCATGTACATGTATAGGGTGTGGTGAACAGCGGTGGATGCTATAATTGGACTGAGACACTATAATCCTGTCAGAATCAGCCTGTATTTTCTGCTCTAATTGGACTCACCTTTTTTATGTCCTGGCTTTTCTCTCTACTTTCTCTTTTTTTGTCTCTCTCTCTTTCTCTCTCTTTTTTTTGTTCTGGCATCTCTTTCTCCTTCTTATTTGGACACATTCCTGTATCCAGATTTTACCCTTTTTTCTCTATCATCAGCTCTTTGTTGTCTAGGTGTCTTCATCTGCCTCTGACAGAGCTGCACAAACCCCCCTGTAACTGCCCCTGAGGGGTGTGGCCTAAATTATGGGTGTTCGTCCAGGTCTGACTAATCTGGAGAATGTCTAAAATAATATGGACATGGTCTAATCTGTACCTGGTCTAATCTGTACATGGTCTAATCTGGACATGGTCTAATCTGTGCATGGTCTAATCTGTACATGGTCTAATCTGTGCATGGTCTAATCTATGCATGGTTTTATCTTTACATGGTCTAATCTGTACATGGTCTAACCTGGGCATGGTCTAATCTGTACCTGGTCTAATCTGGACATGGTCTAATCTGTGCATGGTCTAATCTGGACATGGTCTAATCTGTACATGGTCTAATCTGGACATGGTCTAATCTGTGCATGGTCTAATCTGTACATGGTCTAATCTGTGCATGGTCTAATCTATGCATGGTTTTATCTTTACATGGTCTAATCTGTACATGGTCTAACCTGGGCATGGTCTAATCTGTACCTGGTCTAATCTGGACATGGTCTAATCTGTGCATGGTCTAATCTGGACATGGTCTAATCTATGCATGGTTTTATCTTTACATGGTCTAATCTATGCATGGTCTAATCTGGACATGGTCTAATCTGTACCTGGTCTAATCTGGACATGGTCTAATCTGTGCATGGTCTAATCTGGACATGGTCTAATCTGGACATGGTCTAATCTGTACATGGTCTAATCTGGACATGGTCTAATCTGTGCATGGTCTAATCTGTACATGGTCTAATCTGTGCATGGTCTAATCTATGCATGGTTTTATCTTTACATGGTCTAATCTGTACATGGTCTAATCTGGACATGGTCTAATCTGTGCATGGTCTAATCTGTACATGGTCTAATCTGTGCATGGTCTAATCTATGCATGGTTTTATCTTTACATGGTCTAATCTGTACGGTACATGGTTTTATCTGGACATGGTCTAATCTGGACATGGTCTTATCTGGACATGGTCTAATCTGGACATGGTCTAATATGGACATGGTCTAATATGGACATGGTCTAATCTGTACAATATCATCATATCTAATCACTTTAACGGTTTGATTCAGCTTTAATCGAAGGTCCTGTTACAGAAGGTGCCGCTTTGCTGCTTTTCTAATCAGGAATGTCAGTTATGAAGTTTGTCCCTTTTTAATCACTTTACCTCTTTTCTCTTGTGCCTTCTATTTAACACTTTATTACATTTTTGCTTTAGATCAGATTTATAGGTCACTCAATGACATGTCAGCTGTAACCTGTGCAGGCTGTGACTTCAGTGCTCCGTCACAGACAGCGATCTCTGCTTTCAACACGTTCAAGGCAATCTGTTTGAGACGAGGTCAGAGAAAGTCGGGAACTGGAGAGAAAGAGGAAAGTTTGAGGTTGTGTTCTGACCACTGTGAGTGCAGGGGAACATTATTCACTTCGCTTTGACTAATTATTCTAAAGACATACTGTATATAAAGTGAGATAATGAGCATTTTCCACTTAGAGAAACTCGTCTAGCTCTCGCCTCGACTCGACATTACTGCCACAGTGCGGCGTCTTCATGTTCACAGGTTGGCATCCACCAATCCTACACTGCGTCGCTGCTGTAAACAGGTCAGTCTGTAGGCTACACTTCAGCCTAAATGTATTCATTTATAAAACTAATGGACAAATGCACCGTATGCTAACGCTAATGGTGTTGCTTTATTTAATGCGTTAGAGTGCAGTGTTTAATGCAGTGGTCCCCAACCTTTGTTTTCGCCGTGGACCGGTCAATGTTTGATAATTTTACCGCGGCCCGCTGGGGGTAGGGGGTGGGGGATGGCGGCTATACAATTAAATTAAAATTAATAATTTTAATGTAATTGTATTTAAACATGCCTTTTTAACTCACTACTACGCTAAATCAATGAGAACCCTGAGCTTGTTCCTTTACAACGAGACGTTCCATCTGGGGTAACAGGAGACAATGACACCCGAAGTGTGTCGCTTATGTCCAGTTTATTCCGTTGTCTTGTTTCGGTTGCCGTCACTGCAGAAATCCCCGCTTCACACAGATAGCATGTCGGAAATGGCGATAGGGATGTAAGTGCTGTGGTGACAATCTCAGGGTATTCCACCATGACTTTAATCCAGAACACCGGCAGAGTTTCTAACTTTCTAACGACGTCTGTTTCGTGCTCATTGTTGCTAATTTGTGGGTTAAATTTGAGCAAACACAATATACACGTACACCAAGCACTGTTAAACATGACAAAGTACCGGTGAACAGAGAGAAGAGCGATACACACCTTCTCTCTCCACCAAAGCTACAACACCACTGCCGCTTGCAGCCGCTCAGCTCCAGACGTCACCTAAACCCGGCCCGAGATCATGATATTTTGCACATGCGCGGTATCGGTGCGGCTTTAGGTGACGTCTCTCAGCTCCCGGTTAACCTCTCGTCCATGGAAAGTCGCACAAACCCGAGAGAAATACACCACAGTAAATAAAATGGAAATAATTTAATGTTCCTTGGGCGGCCCGGTACCATTTGGTCCACGGACCTGGGGTTGGGGACCACTGCGTTAGAGTATTAGTTACTGTCAAAAGTAACTGCGTTACAGTAACGTGTTACTGCCCATCACTGGTCATCTTACATTGTGGATAATATTACATCCTGAAATAATATGCAAGTCTCCGTTCTTCATTTTTATTTATAAAACATTCCTTTTCTATCTAACGCTAAAGAAACACACAGCAGAATACTTCAAGGTTTAGATCTTCAGTTTTCACATCCAGTACATGGCCTGATGAGAGAAGAGATTCATCTCAGACAAACCGCTCATCGAGCTCTCAGTCCAAATTATAGTATGTTTCCCTTTCTGTGGTATTTAAACGTTGTGTTAAATCAAAGTGCACACAGTTTTCTCTAACAGCAGCACAGACAGTAGCACAGCTGCAAACAAGAGGTTTAATGAATGCGCTCGCTCTAATAGATTAGCATTCAGCAGCTCGTACACAGTCCGCATATATGCCGTGTTTCTCTACAGAGAGGTTTTGTGTATCACGTACTGAAGAAGGCTCCGATGTCAGCTCTTTGTAACTACAGCAGAAGGACAGATCTTCGGGACAGAAGAGTTTACACTTCTTTGTGGTTTCTGATCAACATAAAAAAGCTGCATATTTTTGGGCCTTTTTACACCCGGTCACTTCCTGTGTTGTCTCTGATCCGATAACTGTCTGATTTGTTAAAACTGTCCCATTTACAACAGGCCACATAAACGGAGGGGCAGTGGTGGCTCTGGAGGGGCAGTGGTGGCTCAACTGGTTAAGGCTACGGGTTGTTGATCGGAGGATCGGGTTTCAAGGCCCAGCACAGCCAAGCTGCCACTGCTGGGCCCTTGAGCAAGGCCCTCAACCCTCTCTGCTCCAGGGGTGCTGTATCATAGCTGCCCCTGCACTCTGACCCCAACCTCCTCAGTTGGGGTATATGAAGAAAAGAATTCCACTGTGCTGTAATGTATATGCGCGATAATAAAGGCTTTCATGCCCCATCCTAAACGCGTCTCGGCGAATCGGATATCGATCCGATCTTTCTACTCCCACCCAAAATGCTAATATATTTTATCTCATTTCCGGGGTAATTAAAAGGAATGTGCTTTGGTGTATATACTTAAATATACTCTAAAGAGCAATAAGTGCCTGCGTGTCGTGAGTCACCTGCGACTCCCGATTCACCTGCGAGTGACATACCTCCATTAGGGAGGAGTTTAGCGCTGACGTATGTGGCTCAAACAACCACATTCATTAACACCTGTACAGTTTCATCTGTAACGCGTCCCAGACCACCTCCTGAAGGGGTTCGTACCATCGGGTTTATATCCGTCTCCAAAACGATTCGGAGGGCATTTAGACCTGGTCTTTTTACCATGGGGTAGATATCGGATCACAGAAAACGCAGGAAGTGACCAGGTGTAAAATAATTTGTCTTATAAACTTGTTATGAACTGCCTGATGAGGGAGCGAGTGTTTATAACTGCTACAGTATAATGTAAGTGACAACAGGAAGTAATTCACTTCACAGATATTCCACAATATTAAATATACTATAAATAGATCTTTAAAAAGACACGATTGCTGTGTAGTGAGAAGATAGAGAGACGTTCTGTAGTGCCATGCTTTTAGAGCAAAAGGCTTTGGGCTTGTAAAAGTAACTCTCTAATTATCCTTGTGTTTTATTCTCTGCTTGAACGTGGTCAGTCACACAGAAGGTTATTGTGTACGCTGTTAGATAATGAGCTCCAGGTGGAACAACATCCTAATCAGGTCTTCTTTAGAAATCTCTTGTAGATCCTCAGATCCTCAGATCCCGTGCCTCGAATGTCGAAGCGGTCGTAAATATAGCCGTGTTCTCTGCTGCAGAGAGGAAAAGTTGTCTCACTATTCATCCAGAAGAAAGATGGAATACTGTACATCCCTCGCCTCTATTCTTACTCGGGTCATAAGCCACTACATCAAATCTAGAACAATTGTTCATCATACAATCTTCTGATTAGGGTTTCGTAGAGCTTCATATCGTATCTGAATCGATAAGTAAAACAATATATTTTCAAAGTATTTGCTTTGCTCGTTCTCGGTGTAAGACGAGTCTGCCTCTGCTCGGTGTGGATGAGGGGTAGAACGACTCAATAAACATTGACCGTAAATCCATACATCCATCCATCCATCCATCTTCTACCGCTTATCCGGGGTCGGGTCGCGGGGGCAGCAGTCTAAGCAAGGATGCCCAGACTTCCCTCTCCCCAGACACTTCCTCCAGCTCTTCCGGGGGAATACCGAGGCGTTCCCAGGCCAGCCGAGAGACATAGTCCCTCCAGCGTGTCCTAGGTCTTCCCCGGGGCCATTGACCGTAGATGTTCCTCAATTTTAATATTGCTGCATACTAAAAGGTTTTTTTTTTTTTTTGCTACATCCTTTTTTACATCCAAAACACAGATTGAAATAATGGGTATTGAGCTCAGCAAGCTGCTGGTAAGAAGGTCATGCTGACATGATGCTAGTGTGGACCCCTGAGCATGGCCTTCAAAACTGTCTGCTCCATAGATGCCACACCAGGCCTGACCCTGCTCACTGACCCTGCTCTCTGACCCACATGTCAAAATCTCAAGAATTATAACTAGCTATTTGATTTCCAACACTAGAAGAAAAGCTGATGCTTACAAGAGCTTTAATGGTTTCCCAGCTGTACTATCTGCAGAATCACCCAGGGATCCTGAAAGGTCATTAATTAAAGCCAACAACCATGAGGTCACACTGCTGCTCCTGTCTTTTCTTCAGATTGGACGTCTCACTGTAGTCTGATCTTGCATGAAGTAGTGAGCACATGTTCTGTAAAGACTGAACAAAATCTTTTCAGGACACATCGGCGACCTGAGATTTGCGAGCCGGTTTAGACAGAACAGTTTGTACCGTACGTTCTCGAGGAAATTGGTGATCCACTGCTAGGTCTGATGGAGTGTGGAGATCATTTGAACTAACAAACGCTCATAATGTTACTGGGTAGCATGTGCTCTGTTCACCCCGAGGGCATGGACAGTTTTAATCTACAGCATCATCTCCTGAAGAAGAGCAGCTTTATTGATGCGACATCTTTTCTAGTGGCCTCCTGCTTCCTTTTGCTTACACAATTCATTGAGTTCTTTTAGATGAGGTGATGTGCTCTGTTGAGAACATCCTCAAACTAGCAGGAAGGTCCCTCAGGAACAACCAGCTGCAGAAAGCAGAATAAACTTCAAAATAAACAAGAACATTCTGCATTGGCCGAATAAAACCGAATGCCGGTGCAGAACATCGGTACCTTTATCCAGCCATAGGTCTGGAGAATAAGTGAGAAATATGAACATTTCTAGTGACGTGAGTGCCGTAAAATGCGTCAGAGAACACGACAGGAAATTCTGACATTCAGCATGCCGGCGTTGACGTGTGGGATACGAGTGTGTAAGTGATGGTTCCACCTCGATTGGGACGTAATCTGGCACATATTCCCAGCCTGCAGCAGCGGGTCTCTCCGGTCATGGTGTCAGCACTACAGAGAGAGAGAGAGAGAGAGAGAGAGGGGAGGAGAGAGGGGGGGGAGGGGGGGAGAGAGATGGGGGAGAGGGAGAGGGAGGGGGGAGAGAGAGAGAGAGAGAGAGAGCAGGGAGAGAGAGAGAGATTAGAAGAGAGAGGGCACAGAGAGGGAGAGAGAGAGATGAGAGAGAGAGGAGCAGGGAGAGAGAGAGGGGGCAGGCCAGAGTAGATGAGAGAGAGAGGAGGAGAGAAGGAGAGAGAGAGAGAGAGCGAGAGAGAGAGAGGGAGGGGAGAGAGGAGAGAGGAGGGCGGCAGAGAGAGAGTGAGAGGGCAGGGGGAGAGAGGGGGCAGGGTGAGGGTGGCAGTCGGGAGAGAGAGGGCAGGGAGAGAGAGAGAGAGAGAGAGAGAGAGAGAGAGAGAGAGATTGCAGGGGAGAGAGGGGGACGGGGGGGGGGGGAGGGGGGAGAGAGAGCGGGCAGGGAGAGAGAGGGCAGGGGGAGAGGTGGACAGTGGAGTGGGGAGCAGGGGGAGAGAGGGAGTGGGGGCAGGGGGAGAGAGAGAGAGAGAGAGAGAGAGAGAGAGAGAGAGAGAGAGAGAGAGAGAGAGAGAGAGGGCAGGGGAGAGAGAGAGGGCAGGGGAGGGGGGGGGCAGGGGAGAGAGAGGGGGCAGGGGGAGAGGGAGAGAGAGAGAGACTCTCCTCACCACAGTGTCCATGTGGAGGTGTAGACTCATCATTCCAGTGTGTAGAACTTACAGAAACTCCAGTGTGCCACAGAAATAAAAGCATGCAGAGAATCATTTAGAACAAGTGCCATGTTTGGCGTCGCATAAGAGCAGGATTAGATATCAGATGACTCTGTGCTATGGATTCAGATTGTGGATTTAATGGAAGCTTAGAGCTTACATGAGAAACATTGCCTCTAAGAAGCGTGGCATTATTATAAAGGAAATGTCCTCTCCATCTCTCCGTATTCATACTCATGCTCTCACCACACTGGTACAGAAGGACACATCTATCTCAGCTATTTCAGCAGTGATGTAAAAGCTCATAAAATCTCATTCAGCTACCGTACAATGTTAGAAAACAGAGCTCGTGCCATCGTGACCTTTTCAGAAGTCTTCTCATCCGTCTCATTCTTGCTAACGCTGCACCATCCGCATGACTTCGGAGGTCAGTGTCTTTATTTTAGCCGTTTCTTCATCACTCTGCTTTCATACACATTTGTTATCATTTATGTTTTGTTCGTCGTCTGTAACCGGGATGTGTGCTGATGAGCGAGGCTCCGTCATCACGTCATCACGCGTGTTTGCTCACTGCTCATGTTCTGGTTCAAGGTTCTTCTCTTACAGGTTTTTACCTCAAAAAATAAGGCTTTTAATTGCACTGTGTGTGTGTGTGTGTGTGTGTGTGTGTGTGTGTGTGTGTGTGTGTGTGTGTGTGTGTGTGTGTAAGAGAGACCCTTGTGCTCATTCCCACTGGCTTCTGAATGATCCTTTTGTGTAGCTCTCATTAGTCGATGAGCGCTGGAGTGCCTCTAGCGTGGGTGGCTAATGCTAATCCTGCACAGAACAGAGAGGATGCGTGGGAAATCCTATTCGCTGTGTGTGACCTCACTACTCTCCAAACACACGAGGGACAATGGGAGCGAGCTCAGACAGGATCGATCATAAATAAATTATTAAAAAGAAGAAATAAAACAACAACCGGGACAGAAATTCAGTATAATAAGCATAAAAAAAAGAAATCTAAGGTCGAGTGAAACAATCACGTAAAGTAAAAACCTAATTAACATATTTACTAAGTGACACACAATGGAGCATTAGAGATTTATACAAAATTAACAGAATAAAACGAACAGCTATTTTTTTCAGATTAAACAACATGGAAACAGGGCTGTCAGGTGTCACACAGTCAGAGTGACAGTCCGTCATGTCGGTCTTTTCTCACGCTGTCCCGCCACACGTCGTATTTCTCACGCAGAAAAACTTTTTGACTATTTATCATATATTTAATAAGCCTCAGCGCCCAAAACGTATCAGTCCGCACCGCTGTCTCTATGGAAACGGGCAGGAATCGAGCGCGTCTCCTCTGGAGTTCTTAGTCGAGCCTGACACTTATCAGCCAATCAGAAAAAGAGGCTACACAACAGCCAATCAGAAAATAGCACTATTGTATCTGGGTAAGATTTAACACAACAACCAATGAAAAACAACATATACATTAGCGAGGGTATTTTGATGGTCGGTTTGAACAAAACCTGGACACGAAACAGTTTGTCTCTGGACAGGACATTTTCCTCAATCATGTCCCTAAACATGTCTGGGCTTGTGCTGAACTGTTTTATATGGGAGCAACATTACACATGATAAAGGGGTCCAAAAAGGCAATGTTGGAGATGTCACACTTGTCCTGTACTTTCACTCAATAATCAGATGTTATTCCTTTAAACAATCTTATGATTACTGAAATACGGCAGGAAATCCTAGCAGTGTTATTTTATTTTGTTGTTGCGACAGACAAGCGACTGTTACAGTAACGCAGGGAGTTTTCTATCATCTGCACTCTATCATATGAACTCTGATGTGGAGCAGCAGGTAAGCGTTCAGTCCTGAACCTCGTGCTGTATCGTTGACATCATCAGGAACAAGCTGAAGTAACTGTGTTTATATCTCTGTGACTCTGACACCGAACTAATAACCATCACTAATCTCACACTGCTAATTATAAAAAGCTGCCTAGTTACAGACACTGGGTTGCTAATCTGTAATGAACTAGTTTTTGGTGTTTTGGGGATGTGGAAGCTTAATGTTTAAGATGTAGGACTACTGATTGGAAGGTTGTGAGTTTTAATCCCAGGTCCACTAATCTGCTACTGTTGGACCCCTGAGCAAGGCCCTTAAAGCTCAGTTCTATAAAATGAGATTAAATGTATGTTGCTCTGGATGATGATAATGGTATATGGATAATGTTGGAAATGTTTTTGTGCTCTTGTACTATGTCAGATTCAGAGACCTGACACAAAGACCTGACACAGAGACCTGACACAGAGACCTGACACAAAGACCTGACACAGAGACCTGACACAGAGACCTGACACAGAGACCTGACACAGAGAGCTGACACAGAGACCTGACACAGAGAGCTGACACAGAGACCTGACTCAAAGACCTGACACAGAGACCTGACACAAAGACCTGACACAGAGAGCTGACACAGAGACCTGACACAAAGACCTGACACAGAGACCTGACACAGAGACCTGACACAGAGACCTGACACAGAGACCTGACACAGAGACCTTACACAGAGACCTGACACAGAGACCTGACACAAAGACCTGACAAAGAGACCTGACACAGAGACCTGACACAGAGACCTGACACAGAGACCTGACAAAGAGACCTGACACAGAGACCTGACACAAAGACCTGACACAGAGACCTGACACAGAGACCTGACACAGTGACCTGACACAGAGACCTGACACAGAGCCCTGACACAGAGCCCTGACACAGAGCCCTGACACAAAGCCCTGACACAGAGCCCTGACACAGAGACCTGACACACAAACCTGACACAGAGACCTGACACAGAGACCTGACACAGAGACCTGACACAAAGACCTGACACAGAGACCTGACACAGAGACCTGACACAGAGACCTGACACAAAGACCTGACACAGAGAGCTGACACAGAGACCTGACACAGAGAGCTGACACAGAGACCTGACACAGAGACCTGACACAGAGCCCTGACACAGAGCCCTGACACAAAGCCCTGACACAGAGACCTGACACAGAGACCTGACACAGAGACCTGACACAGAGACCTGACACAGAGACCTGACACAGCTACACACATCTGAATCAGTTCTGCATCATCACTTCATTCATTCTGTGACTTTCATCTGACGAAACGTTGAAACTCTGATAACGTTGGGTTGGAAATGTGTGCGGTTGGCGGTCATGAGGTTTCACACATCATGACACACACAAAGCCTGATGAAAATGTTCCTTTTTCCAACGTGTGAAGTTTTGAGATAGAATTTGTTTTTTGTTTTTTTTTACTGAGATCAGGACATGATGTTCTGTCGGTTCCTGAGACTCTGACACGATTATAAACATTTCTGTAGCTCAAATACAGAGATCTATGACTGGCTGGAAGAAATGTTGTCTCCAAAACAGTCATTTGGTGTTTTAATTAAAAGGGCTGGTGTGAAGTCAACAGCACAGGGGAATAGAGCTGAGTTATTAACGTGAGAGAGAAGAAGACCAGGAATCTTCAGGATTTGAACTCTCAATCTGGACAAATAAAACGATAAGACAAATGCTTTACAGCCGTGCCACTCGGGTGCTGTGAATGTCTTTTGCTTTGCCTCCTAAAGCCCTCCCTCCTTCATGGAGATATCGAGTTGCAGAAGAGCTTGAGGCTAATCCCAGCACCAGGCTGTGGTTCTGAGGAGATCTTTATCTCTAAGCTTATTAAACAGAGCTCTAAACTCATTAAGGTGATAAGCAGGTTTATCACTCAACCGTCTACAGTAATTCAGAGTCTGGAGGAGGAAGATGATACCAGCCTGGATTTCAACCCTCCAGGTCCTCCTCCTGTCTCTCTCTCATCCATTAGCGTGTAATGGGAGATGCTGGAGAAGTCATGCTGTACTGAGTGCTTGGTAATAGTTTTTAGGTGTGTGAGGCCAGTCTCAGCACTCGCTCGTCGGGTTCGGCATGTTTTTCGAGCACTCGTCTTCGGCTACGGTGCCAATTTCAAAATGCCAGCGGCGACGGCGTCGGTCTACGGCAGAAACAGTCAAAAGGCTGTTCAGGGTAAGTTGCTTTGACGTCGCTGTGCCTTCTTTCCTTCAGAGCACCATTAGCATGAGCAGCCAAATTATTTACAGCTAGCTTGGATGAATCCCTCCAGCCTAAGGATAGTAATGATCTCTTACACTGATGTATTCTGCGTTCAGTGATGTAGCTACACTGTGGTTCCTTCAGTAAACCTAATGGAACTCAGAGACGATCATGGGTGGAGATGCTGGATGCTCGGTGGCTGTCATGAAGACAGTGGATGGATTGCGTCCAGTACAAACTATCGGTCTACTGGTTCCTGTGCGGTTATTTAGTGCAGTGATGCTTTTAACACGATGTTGAGGCGAGTCAAAAAGTGTTCATTGTCGATAAGCAGACTCTAGAGTCTCAATTGTTTTTAATCTTCCTCTTATTAACACATTTACATGATTTTATGGCTATCGAAGGATTTTTTTTCCATTTGGTAATTTATCTAGAAACAGTTGAGAGCTAACTGCCTGCTCACTGGATAAACATTTCATCCTCACACACCAATTTAAGGGGATTTTTACACCGATTTGCCCCGTTCAGTATGACATCTACATGACAGCGTATTGACAAATCATTCATTTCAGATCTATGCTCATAGGCTGCCTCCTAGTGGCCAGAAAGCCCTGAAGGCTCAGTGCTGTTAGTGCTGTTGATGTTCAGTGAGAGCAGATCAGGAAGAAGACCCTTTTAAAGGGTCTCTTTATGATTAGAGCAGCAGTGTTTATCGACAGTCCTACAGAATCCAGGTGAGACTGGGGAAGACCTGGGGAAGTGCAAATTAACAACGGATCTCCAGGTAGATATACTATAGACATACCAATCAGCCATAACCTTAAATCCACTGACAGGTGACTGATGCAGCCCCCAAATTCCCCAGATCTCAACCCCATCCAGCATCTGTGGCATGCTCTGGAAAAACATGTCTGATCCATGGAGGCACCACCTCAAAACTATGCAGTTTTCTGACATCTTCAGGACAAAAGAAAGTTAAAGCGAGAGAATAAAGAGAGACTTGTGAGGGAGACACTGTTCACAGCTGCTATAATGTAATCAGAGCTTTGCTGTCAGGATCCGCTTCACTTCCTCTTGTGGACGATGTCACCAGCCTGAGTTGTGTTATGATATTTTTTTTTTGGTGTCCTGCGACATCGGGGGTGTTGCAGGCCCGTGTTTTGCCCCCAGGGATTTTTTTTTGGTTATTTTCTTGCCCCGTGGTGGAGTACTCCCGCTCCCCCCTTCTGGTTTTCTGGACTTGGGTCTGGCCACGGTGTGTCGGGGGGGCGCTTGGCCCTTCAGCTCGGCTGTGGACGTCGCTCAGTCCTCTCTGGCTGTGCCGCCATGTGCCTTGCTCCCCCCACCTGCCTCGCCCTGTGCCATGCTCCACCTCACCTGCCTCGCCCTGTGCCATGCTCCCCCTCACCTGCCTCGCCCTGTGCCATGCTCCCCCGACCTGCCTTGCCGTGTGCCTTGCTTCCCCACCTGCCTCACTCTGTGCCTTGCTCCCCCCACCTGCCTCACCCTGTGCCTTGCTCCCCCACCTGCCTCGCCATGTGCCTTGCTCCCCCCACCTGCCTCGCCCTGTGCCTTGCTCCCTCCACCTGCCTCGCCATGTGCCTTGTTCACCCCAGCTGCCTTGCTGTGTGCCTCGCTCACCCCTTCTGGACTTCAACGGGATTATCATTAAGACGCGATTGGCACGTCGGGAGCCGTGCCTCGAGGGGGGGTACTGTCAGAATCCAGCCTGGAATTTGGCCACATGCTTTTGTTTATGTTCTATGTTCACATGTCTGCCCCGCCCTTGTCTCTTCCTCCCCATCTCTGCAAACCCGTTCCTCGTTTGTTTAATCGTAATGTCTATTTAGCCGTGCCGTGTTGCCATGAATCCCTGTCATCTGTTGTCCCGTGTCTAGTCTGGTCATGTCTTTGCTTGCTGTGTATTTATCCCTGCATCCCTGACATTTGCAAGACAATACATGCAACAACATGTAACACATGAGATGATAAACATTAGAGGAGAGAACAGGATGTTGTTTCAGTGATGTATGAAAACATTAAATGTAACCTGAAGGTTATAAAAGTGTCATGCTATCATCTTTAAAAAAGTAATATCTGTGAAATTGCTGTGGTATCCGAGGAAAGGAAAGCTTCATGATGTTCTGTTCGAGCAGAATCATCTTCAGAACATCACCTCACACTATTGTGGATGATTTACACCGGTATCATCCCACCCTGGGAAAATATCAGGACATAAATTTTGGTTAAGGTCAGCTGTGACATTTCAAATCAGGAGAGAAGAAATGGCGCTGCAGGACTGTGTAGGATTTCCCTGAAGCAGACATGCTGAAAAAGACCATGCGGCTGAGATGCTGTCTGAATACAGAACATCCTCATCAATCCATCAGCGTACTGAACTGCTAGCTAGCTTCTGTCCGTGTCTCTTCTCCTACTGTACATGTTTCCTCCTTCTGCAACTAAAGCCACCAGTTTGTGAAGCTTCTCCTTTAAGTTAATGCTAAAGTAATGCTGTTGCATTTATTCAGAAGGATTTCGAGTTGAGGAGAAATACAGGTGAGGGTTTACCAGTTTGGCCCTCATGACCTTCTGATTAGTTGCCCAAAGTTTTCACATGCCCCTTTTCCACCGAGGCAGTTCGAGTGCAGGTTTGGAGCCTAATTTAGAACCAGTTCTTTCTGTTTCGACCGCCAAAGCACCGGCTCTGAACCAGGAAAAGTGGTTCTTAAGTAGCACCAAAACGTTGCTGGTCTAGACTTAAGAACCGCTTGCGTCAGGAGCTGTGGGCGGGGCTAATGTTAGCGCGTTTGATACTTTACCGCGATATGATACATTATCAGCACACATGATAGTAGGTAGCTACATGCTAAGGCTAAATAATTTTTTCTGTGTTAACGATAAAATAACGTTATGTACTTTATCGATTACAACCTCCGTTTATACAGATTACACAGAGCCGCACGTACACGTTTTATTCGCCGTGTTTGGATGCCGATGTAGGTTCACAAAGCCATGAGCATTAACAGTAAAGCAACATCCGCCATTGTTGTTGTGTTTGTGTTTGCCGCCGCTGCGCTAACGTCGCTGGGACACGTGACATGTATACAGTGACGTCACACTCGGCGCTGTGATGCTCTCTAGCCGGTGGAAAGGCAAACCGGTTCTTAGAAGGTTCGCCAGTGGAACCAACTTTGAACCAGCACCAGCGCTAGCTCTGAACCAGCACCCGGTTCTTTCCGGTGTAAAAGGGTCAAGTGTGAGTCACCAGACATATGGTTCTTCCCTGACTTCCTGTTCTTCTTCCTGTCCCTCTTCCTCCTTTTGGTATGAATGAGGAGGTTGTTGTGTTGGATATGACACTGAATAGATCCCTCACTTCTTCTACATCCTGCAATTGTGTCTCTCTCACATTCTTTATTCTTCAGTTCCACCTGCTGCTGTCACCTCAGAACTGGTTCTTTGTGACCTGCGACAGAGAGGCGACTTTCTCAATAACGAAAACACAATAACGCTCTGACACCAGGCTCCATAACGCTCACTCTATTTACAGTCAGCTCACATGTATCTGCTGGAGGGAAGACATGCATGGTAGGTTGATTGGCATCTCTGGAAAATTGTCCGTAGTGTGTGTGTGTGTGTGTGTGAGTGAATGAGAGTGTGTGTGTGCCCTGTGATGGGTTGGCACTCCGTCCAGGGTGTATCCTGCCTCGATGCCCGATGACTCCTGAGATAGGCACAGGCTCCCCGTGACCCGAGGTAGTTCGGATAAGCGGTAGATGAATGAATGAATGTCCTTATGTTTCAGGACTCTCCAAAGTTTGTCTTTTTTAAATAGTTTAATATTTCCTAAACCACGATCCATGATTCTTCACCTATTTAATAGCTCAATACACCACAGTACGTATAAACCTCCAAGATCAAAAGTCGCCCATCTACAACATTTCATTCTTGTGATAACTTAAAAAAATAACTCGATTGATTGAATTATTGATGCAATCGTTAGTTCCAGATGTTCACTATTACAGTACAGTTATAGAATTTTATTTATTATAGGACTTTTATTCTACACTCCATGATGCTTCATAAACTCATAAACTTTATAAATGCTCATTACTCTGAATAGAGCTGCGTATAAAAGGTGTGAATATGATCCTGATCTCACACTGGGTTTATTTTACCTTGTTAATTAATTTTAATATGGTGTGAACAGTAGATTGTTGTTAATGCTGCTAATAGGAGATGAAACGGAAACAGTCTCCGATCAGGATTATGACCAGAGTGTTGAGTAGATGTCGGTTCATCACAGCATTGTGTCTTGTGCATCATGGGATTGCTTCTCAGATCTCCATGTGCTTTAGTGCATCTTCTCATCACCTGTTACTTCAGTATTTCCAGTTAGTCTCACTCACAGTGGATTGTTCTGAGATAACCATGTTCCCTGTTTGCATTCTTCAGCTTTATACATTTGTCTTTCTTTTGTCTTCACCGTTCCTTTGATTCCGGTTATACTCATTGTCTATAGAAAATCTGTTTTCTAATATGTTAGATATCAGATTTAAAAAAACATCTTTGGAATGTCCTGATCTTTGGTATAAGGCACATAATCATTGTCCTAGTGTGGACTGATGATGAAGAAATGATGTCATGGTTGCGAGTGTCTGCATGTCAGTACGTGTGGTGCTGTATGTGTTGCTCCATGCTGTAGATTTTCCTCCATGATCTATGTGTTGCTCCTTGTTGCAGAGGTTCCTCCATGCTGTATGTGGTGCTCGGAAAAAGCCACAGCATTGTGGATGACCCAAGACACTCCTCATATACACTCTCTGTAACAGAGTTACAGGCCAGACTGTGTAACAGAGTTACAGACCAGACTGTGTAACAGAGTTACAGACCAGACTGTGTAACAGAGTTACAGACCAGACTGTGTAACAGAGTTACAGACCAGACTGTGTAACAGAGTTATAGACCAGACTGTGTAACCTTGTTACAGACCAGACTGTGTAACAGAGTTACAGGCCAGACTGTGTAACAGAGTTACAGACCAGACTGTGTAACAGAGTTACAGACCAGACTGTGTAACAGAGTTATAGACCAGACTGTGTAACCTTGTTACAGACCAGACTGTGTAACAGAGTTACAGGCCAGACTGTGTAACAGAGTTATAGACCAGACTGTGTAACAGAGTTATAGACCAGACTGTGTAACCTTGTTACAGACCAGACTGTGTAACAGAGTTACAGACCAGACTGTGTAACAGAGTTACAGACCAGACTGTGTAACAGAGTTACAGACCAGACTGTGTAACAGAGTTATAGACCAGACTGTGTAACAGAGTTACAGACCAGACTGTGTAACAGAGTTACAGACCAGACTGTGTAACAGAGTTATAGACCAGACTGTGTAACCTTGTTACAGACCAGACTGTGTAACAGAGTTACAGGCCAGACTGTGTAACAGAGTTATAGACCAGACTGTGTAACCTTGTTACAGACCAGACTGTGTAACAGAGTTACAGACCAGACTGTGTAACCTTGTTACAGACCAGACTGTGTAACAGAGTTATAGACCAGACTGTGTAACAGAGTTATAGACCAGACTGTGTAACAGAGTTATAGACCAGACTGTGTAACCTTGTTACAGACCAGACTGTGTAACAGAGTTACAGGCCAGACTGTGTAACAGAGTTATAGACCAGACTGTGTAACCTTGTTACAGACCAGACTGTGTAACAGAGTTACAGGCCAGACTGTGTAACCTTGTTACAGACCAGACTGTGTAACAGAGTTACAGACCAGACTGTGTAACAGAGTTATAGACCAGACTGTGTAACCTTGTTACAGACCAGACTGTGTAACAGAGTTACAGGCCAGACTGTGTAACAGAGTTACAGGCCAGACTGTGTAACAGAGTTACAGGCCAGACTGTGTAACAGAGTTACAGACCAGACTGTGTAACCTTGTTACAGACCAGACTGTGTAACAGAGTTACAGACCAGACTGTGTAACAGTTTCTTCCCTCAAGCCCTCGCTAAAAGCTTCTTGACTTGACTTGACTCCATGCCGTATATAGTGCTGGATTGTCCTGTCCTCCTGTCCTATAATTTACACTTACCTAAGAAGTCTGTTTCAGTGTGTACTCCGACCTGACGCTGTATCCTGCTGACTTCTCGTGCCACCCTATGAAGCTCTCTTCCTCTGGTCATTAGTCATCTTCTCCAGCTTCATCTCTCTCACAGCTCCCGTCAGGTTCGCACTCGTGGGAGGGCTGTTGTTATTTTTCCAGAAGCAGAAGCAGCAGCAGCTCATTTCCACACCTCGCTTCTGCCTGCACAGTCGTTTTGACCCCATAATGGAAGTGAAAAGTAGAATTGAAGTCATACGGTGACAGGACACTTTGCCCTGTACTGGGTTAAAGCGGGCAGGAGTGTGACACGGCACTGAGAACACAGCAGGAAATAACCTCCAGATGGAAGAGGTTCGAGTCGATTCTAAAGGAACCCAATTAGTGTTAATTTATTCAAACAGTATGATTTTATATTCATATTCATATTCATATTATTGAATAGATTTACTGCACACGTCCATGTGACCGAGCCGTTACTATAGAAACGATAGCATCTGATCCATGACCATGATCCATCTTCTGTTCTGTTTTTCTCTGAAGGATTGTGTCTCCTGCTCTGGTGTGTCTCAGCATACGTTCTGGTCAGATGGTATTGATCTCAGTGTGAGCTGATGTTTATCTCAGAGGTGAAGGTGTGTGTCCTGTGGTCCAGGTGCTCAGCTCTATCTGCTCATGCGTTATAAACAAATACTTTATGTACATATGCAGAATTAGATCAGATTCGTCTTAAGCAGATCAAATGAAACTGAGACCCTTGCAGAACCCGATGACCTTCTCTACTCTACCGTCTGATCTGTTGTGACCGACTTTGTGTGGAAGTCAGATCTCCAGGCTCCAGGATTGTCGTTTTTTAAGCGATTCGTCGTCTCTGTTCTGCTGTCTGACGTTCGCACCGATGGAACGTTACACTTTTATTTTCTGACAGTTTTATCGGATCCTCGGCCGTTTGAAGGACGTTAGAGCGGGATTTATTGGCTGTTAATGTGATATGTAGGCGATAGAGGCGAACGGCAATCTTAGCGTTATGTCAAATGCAAAATATGAATTTACTCTACTGATTTATTCAGCGTGATTCATTACGGTGTCTGTGTCGGAAAAACCTCGGTGATGATTAACGAGGCCGCGTTACTGACCGGTGATGAGCTTATATCTATTAGAGTGTTATTTGGCAGTTTGTCAGGTCTGACTGTCTTTGGTAAACTTACACTGAGTAACGAGAGAGAGGGGGGGGAGGGAGAGTGTGGGAGAGAGAGAGAGAGAGAGAGAGAGAGAGAGAGAGAGAGAGAGAGAGAGACAGAGAGATTTTTTTGATTTTTAACTCAGCTTTATTAAATAAGCAATAAATTACAATACAATGTTAAAAACTAGCAGCACTTTTTCTTAAAAGATGTTTAGTGTAAAAGGGTGTTAAAAATTAGCTCATCATCATCATCAATAAAACAGATAACATTTGCATAACACCATTTCAACATAAAAGCGCTCAAATCATTCATTGCTTTAAAAAAATTAAAATCAATTTTGACTCTAGCTTTCACTAGAGCCTTAAAAACAGAAGTGGGACTGATCAATCCTGTCTTCTCTAGTTTGTTTTTTCGACTCATATAGATGGCCATTTTTGCCTCTCCAACAATAAAATTGATCAGTTCCCATTTCTGTTTTTCTCTTTTTTTATACCCAGCCCCAAAGATAAAACCTACCTGGGACCATGTTTCACTAAAAGAGATAAAAAGTGCTTTCAGCAGCTCGAACAGAGGGTTAAGTCTTTTGCAATGTAAAAAACAGTGAAAAACAGTTTCTGTTTCTGTGCAAAAAGGACAAGTCTTTAAAACATCAGGGTTTAACTTGGAGATTAAAACGTTAACCCCCACCGCCCCATGTAAAATCCTCCACTGTAAATCACCCGCTCGCTTTCTTAGTGGTAATTTATAAAAAACTCTCCATGTCGGTTTAGTGTCGTCTAAAACCCCCAGCTTGTCCCTCCACACAGTGTCTTTCCTCCCATCCAGCTTTCTTTTGTTTACAGTTTTCACACAACATTTGTATATTTCCTTTCCTTTTGCTTCATAAATTGGTAAAACGTGTCTTTTTTCTGTATCAAGGAACAAACCATTAAAACCATGAAGCTTCGGTAAAAGTTCCAGTTCTGGGAAAGGGTCGCCTTTATCGGGTGTTTCGGTCCCTTCGTGGTACTCCTTCAATAGATGCAGTTCTTCTTTCGACAACTTGTTGATCCATTTGTTGATGTTGCTTTCCATATGTCGCAGTGATCGTAGCCCGAGTTCTTTGGCCACTGCTTCCGTGTCCTTGAAGTCTGGTCCTGCAGTGTCCACCAGTCTCCTCAAGGTCGTGAAGTTCTGGCACACCAGGGTTTGTGTGAGGCCTGCAGAAGTGTCTGTGATGTCCAGTCGTCCTCCTCCCACTAAAGGCTCTTCTAGGAGCCAATACAGTGACACCGCCGGGCCTTGGGATCCACAGCCGAACAGAGTCCATGTTTTAAATACACTTTTATAAAAAACAGACATGTTAGAAACATTTAAAACACTGGGGTCCATTAAAAATAAAGTGCGATCACAATTAAAACCATTGACTTTTTGCAGAATAAAACTCATAAAATCTCTCCATATCAGGGAATCAGACCCGATCAGGTATTTTTGTATGGTTTGAAAACGGAAAGTTGCAATTCTGCTCCGGATATCTACAAGTCCCTGCCCTCCTTCATCCTTAGGGAGGAAGAGAACGCACTGAGGGACCCAGTGTAATTTGTCCCATACAAAATTAACTAATGCTGCCTGAATTTTTTCAACAAGGCCTGTGGGGGGCTCCAGGCAGGCTAAACGATGCCACAGTGTAGAGGCTACTAAATTGTTGGCCACCAGCACTCTCCCTCTAAGTGACATATTTGGTTTAAGCCATTCCCATTTTTTTAATTTGCCTTTTATTTTTTCCAATACTCCTTCCCAGTTTTTCTTTTCATCATTTAAAAAGATCCCTAAGTATCTGAAATCTCTTGTCCAGTCTAGTCCATTTGTTAATTTAGGTAGGCCGACGGTCCAGTTCCCTACCGCTATGGCTTCACTTTTTTTCCAGTTTACCTTTGACGAGGAAACTTGACTAAAATCAGCAACAACACTTTCTAAAACCTTGATATCATTTTGATTTTGTATTAAGACCATAACATCGTCGGCATATGCAGATAAAACATGTGAAGCATTAAAACCAGGAAGAATAAAACCATTTAAAGACATTCGCAATCTGTGTAAAAACGGTTCGATTGATAGAGTATATAACATACCTGATAGCGAGCAACCTTGTCTGATTCCCCGATTTACATTAAAAGGAGCGCTTAACCCTCCGTTGATCTTGAGTACACTTTCAGCATCCTGGTACATCACCTTTATCATTGCTATAAGGCCGGGGTTGAGACCAAAAGCCCCTAGAGTTTCCCAGAGGTATTGGTGCTCAACCCTGTCAAAAGCTTTTTCTTGATCCAGCGAAATCAGACCAAGATCATTTGCCAATGAGCTGGAGACGTCCAAAATGTCCCGAATCAGAGAAACGTTATCAATGATAGATCTATTGGGTACACAGTAAGTCTGGTCGACGTGAATTATGGAGTCCATAACATTCCTGAGACGGTACGCCAGCGCTTTCGACATGATCTTGTAGTCCGTGCATAATAGTGACACTGGACGCCAGTTCTTGAGGTCTTGCAGATCACCTTTTTTGGGCAGAAGTGTGAGTACGGCCCTCCGGCTGCTCAGGGGTAGACAGCCTTCCTCACAGCTTTCGGTGAGAACTTCTAGCAGGTCTTCCCCCAGTTCCTGCCAGAAAAACTTGAAGAATTCCGCTGGCAGGCCGTCTATACCTGGTGCTTTCCCTCCTGCCATTGTGTTCAGGGCAGCCTGCAGCTCCTCTAGAACCAGCGGACCATCCAGTGCAGCATTCTCCTCAGGGGGGACCTTTGGGAGCCCTCTGTGAAAAACCTCTAGTAGTTCTTGATTGTCACTGTACTTGTTGTCATACAGATCCCTGTAGAACTGTGTGGCGTACCGTCTGATGTCACTAGTGTGGGTTATGTTTTGACCGTCTGCTGTCCGTAGTGTGTGCATGAGTCTGCTCTGTCCGTTCTTCTTCTCCAGTCCGAAGAAGTACCGTGAGGGGGCATCAATCTCGTTGACGCCCTTGAAGCGAGAACGGACGAGAGCTCCTTGTGCTTTTGTGCCCAATAGATCTGCCATTAAAGCTTTTTTTGCCTTGAGGTTCTCAAAATGTCCTCTATTTCCTGTGGACTCAGTCAAGGCCTGGAGTTCCACAATATCTATCTCCAGCTCTCTTAATGACTTGGTGATGTCCCTTGTGACGTTGGCAGTGTACTCCTGACAGAGCTGCTGGATTAAAATCTTCCCATGGTCCCACCACTGTCTATAGGAGGAGAAATCTCTCTTTTCTTTCCTAAAAGAGGTCCAGAAAAATCTAAAAGACTCAATAAAATTAGCATCATTCAGCAAAGAAACATTAAAATGCCAGTATGCACTTCTATGTTTAAAATTTGCAATAAAAACTCTGCATCTGACTAAAAAGTGATCCGAGAAACTAACAGGTGTCATTTGGCTAGTTTTAAAAACATTGAAATTATGTTTAAAACAATAAAACCTGTCTAGTCTAGCTAGCGAAATAAAATCGTCTCTGCAATGTACCCATGTGTATTGTCTCTCGATCCCATGTTGCCTTCTCCACACATCTACCAGATCATGGGTTTTTATCAGACGTGTAAGTGTATGCTTCGATGCTGCGTGGGGTTCTGTGTGGTTTCTATCCATCAAATCATTTTGAGTGCAGTTAAAATCTCCTCCTAAAAACAGATAGTCTTTAAAATCACAACTGGATAAAAGTTCACATAATTTACTTAAAAGCAAAACTCGTTCAGGGCCGTTAGTTGGAGCATAAATGTTAATAAATACAAGATTAAAAAGTTCATATTTTGCTTCAACCAACATTAGTCTACCAGCAACAATCTCTTGTGTGGTGTAAGATTCTGGTATGAAATGTTTGGCAAACAGAATGCCCACTCCGGCGCTTACTGAACTCAGTGAACTTAAAACAGCTTCACCTTCCCATTCCATCATCCATCTGGACTCATTCTCTTTGTCACTGTGCGTTTCTTGTAAAAACATCACATCTATGTGTTTCAGTCGCATTAATTCATACAGTTCTGTCCTTTTTTTAACATCCCTTCCTCCACGTAAATTCAAAGAAGCAATGTGAAAATCAGACATGAGATAAAGTATGACATAGAAACAGACTAGCATTACGTCACAGAGTAATAGGTCATGCACTGTCATCCTCATCACACAGCAAATCCTGTCTTGTTTTTGTTATGAGCTTTTTTAGACGATAAACTTCTTGGTGTGTGAAACTTTTGTTTTTGTCTCTTATTATGTTAGTAGCTGAGTCTACAAAACGTTGTTTGTCGGGGAAGTGCTGGTCTATTTTGACTCCCTTCATGTTCTTTGTTTTTTGGAGAAACCTTTTTATCTCCTTAGCTGTATATGTGCCTGCCTGATCTTTAGTGAGTTGGTCCATATCGCTGTCTGTGTCTGTGTTGGTGTCTTGCTCACTGCCCGACTCCATCACTGCTTCTTGACTGTTTGCACTTTGTTGTTCATGTACTGCTTCAACAAGCCCTTTCTTCCTAGTCTGAAGGCCACTACCGCTTGCCTTAGACTTCCTTTTGGATCTGACCACAGTGAACCCTGCATCAGCTGTGATCAGATCCGTGTTGTCTGTAGCTACAGACTCCTCGCTACTCTGATGTCCAACCGTCTCTGTGTTTTGTTCTGGATTGTCATTATAAACTTCTGGATTCTCCTTTCCTGTCTCCATCTGTCCTGCTTCTGGCTCATTTGTTTTCTCTTGTCTTTCTTGACCTTCTGTGTTACTGTTTTCTTGTGTTACTTCCTCTTGTCTGTCTGTGTGTACATTGTTTCCCTCACTGTCATGCTTATCTTTTTCTTTCTGCATTCCTGTCTCCTTACCACCATCGACCTCTTTCTCAGGACAGTTCCTGAACATATGCCCCTCCTGACCACACCCAAAACACTTCAACACCCCAGAAGTTGCAAAAATGACAAATTCTTCCCCATTCACTTTGACCTTGAACACTATGTTCAGGTCTTCATCCCTGTTGTTCATGATCATATATACAAATCTCCTGTAGGACAAAATGTGCTTCATCTCCGGGTCTTTGTAGCCTGTTGTAATTGGCTTGATCTCAGACACAGGTTTCCCAAATCTAGCCAGTTGTTCTAGCAGAACCTTGTTGTCTATGTAGGGGGGAACATTAGACAAAATAACCCTTTTCGAGGGGCTACTGAGGGGAAAAGCTTTGATCAATGTGTCTCTGATCACAACTCCATTAGCGACCACAACCTCAACTTTGTGGACTTCGTCTACAAATATCACCACAGCCTTATTCATGCGGCCGGCAGAGACAATGCTCCTACCGCCGATTAGTTTAGCTACCGCGGCGGCGCACTCCTCTACGGTGCACGCGACCGTCGGTAGCAACTTAAACCCATGTTTCCGGGTCAGGTTTGTTAAAGCCATGACGCCGAAAAACCGGAAAGTAAAGGCTCGTGCCGAACTCAGCACGAGCCGCTTCAACGCCTCTCACACACTCACACACACACACACACACACACACACACACACACACACACACACACACACACACACACACACTACTCACTACTCACTACACACCACCCTATGCTCATTCAAATCACACAACATACAACATGAAAAAAAAGCAATAAAGATAGAGTATTCACTCACACCTTCACTACACGCTCACACGCTCCTTCCACACTCACGCGCTCCGTCCGCGCTCACACGCTCACGCATGCGCACAGAGAGAGAGAGAGAGAGAGAGAGAGAGAGAGGGAGAGAGAGGGGGAGAGAGAGAGGGAGAGAGAGGGGGAGAGAGAAAGGGAGAGAGAGGGACAGAGAGAGAGAGAGAGAGAGAAGGCAGGGGAGAGATAGGTATAGATGACTTAGTTTTTCTGTCTCTCTTTATCTTTCTTTAGTGCTCGGAATAAGTCTTTCGCCTTTTCTCTTTCTTCTCGTCTTTCTTCTCTCTCTCTCTCTCTCTGCTCTCTCCTGCTTTTTTCTCTCTCTTCTCTCTCTTTTCTCTCTCTTTTTTCTTCTCTTCCTCTTCTCTCTCTCCTCTCTCTTCTCTCTCTCTCCTCTTATTCTCTCCTCTTTCTCCATACTTGGAACTAATTTTAGAATGGTTTTTTTTGTTTTGTGTGTGTGTGTGTTTTGTGTTGTTTTTGTGTGTGTGTTTGTGTGTTGTTTTTGTTTTTTGTTTGTGGTTCGCCGAGCTAGAGCTATATCGCGAGAGAGAGATTGCATTGTATTGCAAGATATTGAGTTCATTCGAGACATGAGTTTGAATCTAATGGGATTTGAATCATTGTCACAGTTTGGTGTATTTTGTCGTTGCTGTTTTTACTGCACGCTGCTGGGTTCTGGATGCCGATTGGTCAGAAAGTGCTGGTAGATTTTCTCAGCAGAGTCTCTGACAGTAAAGTGTTCGATGTTGTTAGAAGGGTTTGAGGTTCCTCACTCAGCCGGAGTGTTGAGTCCCTGTTAAACAGCGTTAGGCTTTAGAGCTGCTCTGATGGCAGAAGAGTGAAGAACGTTTCCATCTCTATTCATTCATCCGACAGACGTGTTTCATCCGAACAAACGACATCTGACGCGGACATAAAGCCGAGCGGGCGACGGGTTCAGAGTCGTGCAGGAGAACACCAGCAGCAGTGTTAATGTGCTGGACTTCAGTTCTGGTTGTTTCTCCACTCTGGTTTTATTAGGGTCGATGTAATAATTTTACACTCTCGTGTTATCGTTTCAGATTTTTGTTTAAAATGAAACCAAAATAAATGAGAATTTATCACCTTTAATTAGGAAACTAAGTGAAAACGTTTTAGTAGGAAAAAAAAACCTTGAAAACTCTGGTTGCGTAAGTGTTCACACCCCTTAACTAACACTTTGTTAAGCAATTGTTTGTTCGTCATACGGTGTTTAGTGTCAGGTGGGATTAAGGGTCTAAACATTGAACAGAACCGGATGTGACAATTCACCATGTGAGCTGGTTAAAGTGCGCTTTCTCATCCCTAATTAATATGCTGCCGTTTAAACTGTAAACACAACAGAAGGTCGTGTCGCGCGTGAAAGCCGAGCGTACGGCAGCGGGCTGGGGTAATTATCTCTCCAACTGAGCGTGGAAATGAACTACAACTCTGAATGGTTTAATCGAGAGCGAGAGGATCGTGTATACTCTACATGTTGAGATGTAAAACACACCTGAGCTGCTCGGTAATTAGAGAAGTTCTGATTACTGTATTCTCCTTTTTTTTACAACCAGCTAAACTCTCATTTTACACGTCGTTATTATTATCTCATGATTGTGTTCACGCTCTCAGAACATGCACTCAGTGCACAGAGAAAAAAGGGGCCGGAACACAACTCGGTGTGGTGAAAAAGTCTTCCTCCTTACAGTAATCCTGGAGACCTGCTATATGAGTCATGCTTCCTTCTAGATGTCAAGCACTCACTTTTATACAGTACTTATTTTCACTGCGGAGATGAAGCCATGTTCATGAAAGATCTGAATATGAATATCTGAGTCTGGAAATCGGGATGTGGAACTTATTTGATTTCACAATTAGCAGCGAATGATCCTTAACTGCTTCTTCTCAACCGGTTCTTCTCAACTAACTGGTTCTTCTCAACCGGTTCTTCTCAACTAACTGCTTCTTCTCAACCGGTTCTTCTCAACTAACTGGTTCTTCTCAACTAACTGGTTCTTCTCAACCAACTGCTTCTTCTCAACCGGTTCTTCTCAACTAACTGGTTCTTCTCAACCGGTTCTTCTCAACTAACTGCTTCTTCTCAACCGGTTCTTCTCAACTAACTGCTTCTTCTCAACCCGGTTCTTCTCAACTAACTGCTTCTTCTCAACCGGTTCTTCTCAACTAACTGGTTCTTCTCAACCCGGTTCCTCTCAACCAACTGCTTCTTCTCAACCCGGTTCCTCTCAACTAACTGGTTCTTCTCAACCCGGTTCCTCTCAAGGTTTCTTCCTTTACCAATATAAGTCAGTTTTTCCTTGCCACTGCTGCCTGAGTCACCTCAGACTCGCTCATAGGGGAATAAATACATACACATTGTGAACTATATATATCTAATAATAATCTAGAATTTTTATTCTGTTAATTCTTTTACTCTTATTATTCGATATTTCCTTTATCATTAATTATGTTTACCTTCTGCTCTGTGTTTATGTTCTGTAAAGCTGCTTTGAGACAATGTCTATTGTAAAAAGCGCTATACAAATAAACTCGAATTGAATTGAATTGAATCTTTACTAGAGCGCTCTAAACCAAACCAAACCAAACTACTGACCTGACACTTGACCCGACCAGAATGGACTTCAGTTTCTAGTCTTTAATATATCTGAATATTACAGGTTTTTCCCTTAACTCCACTCAGTATCCTCCCACACTCAGTTCTCAAATCACACTCAATCACATCTACTGTTAAATTCAGATCCTGATCTCTTCTCTTAATGGTGACCCACATTTAGCATCAAGCCAAGTTTCAAATGATGGAACAAAATCCCAGACCAGGTCCAAACAAAAGCCCAAACCAACAGCAGGCTGATATCTACAGTAGCTCTCTCAGCCCCGATCTGGAACCATAACTAGTACAGTCGGTCCAGATGCACTACTACTGTAAGTCCAGACCAGATATAAACTCGATATCAAATCCCACATCTCCGGTCAAGCCTTCTACTTCTACATCTGCTACGTTCACACACCAGTGGTGACGGTTGGTCAGTGGTGCTTTATACAGTATGTGGTCATTTTATATGAGGACATTCAGTATACCAGAATGCACAGATATCTGTCCTGAACAGAGTAATTCCTGTGTCAGCAACAGTGCAGGAGAAACAGGCAGTGTGTCAAGCCCTGGAGGGTTGTGTGTCAAGCCCTGGAGGGTTGTGTGTCAAGCCCTGGAGGGTTGTGTGTCAAGCCCTGGAGGGTCTGACTCTAGGTGCTACAGAAATCGGAAGCAGTTTACATCCATATACCTTTAAGTCATGTGCAACTACATATACAGTATATCATATATAATTATATTTTGGGCAGCTTTCCTGATTTAATGAGGACTCACTTAACATTAACTATACAGTAGTTCTTATCTTTATAAAATATTAATTGTTCACTATTGTCACTGAAAGGATGTTTGTTTTTCATTATGATTTTAAATAAGTATTAAAATACAAAGCTGCCTTCTGACCCAGAATGATGGCCTCCGACTGGAACACGTCGTTCAGATTTGGAAACTTTCGGCATCGAGAAGGTTCAGTCCGGTCCTGGGATGTATTTTCTTTAACACGACTTTAACATAACTTACACACGGCACAAAAATAAACAAAACACGAATATGTGGGAACATGAAGCAAACGACACAACATGGGAGAACATAGCAGAGAACCTTGACCTGAACGCAACAATGGGTCTTTTTTACACCCGGTCACTTCGTGTGTTGTCTCTGATCCGATAGCTATCTGATTTGTTAAAACTGTCCCATTTACATCAGGCCACATAAATGCGTCTCGGCGAATCGGATATCGATCCGATCTTTCTGCTCCCACCCAAAATGCTAATATATTTTACCTCATTTCCGGGGTAACAGAAACAGAACACGCTTTGGTGTATGCGGATGCTACAAAAAACAGCGTTTACTGTTTGCTGCATTTTCGCTGGCGGCAGCAGCGCGTTTTAAGACCCGACGAGACGCCTGGGTGAAAGATCACCTGCGAGTAACGTACTTCCGTTTGGGAGGAGTATAGCGCTGACGTATGTGGCTCGAACAACCACATTCATTTACACCTGTCCAGTTTCATCTGAAACGCGTCCCAGACCACCTCCTGAAGGGGTTCGTACCATCGGGTTTATATCCGTCTCCAAAACGTTTCTCAGGGCATTTAGACCTGGTCTTTTTACCATGGGGTAGATATCTGATCACAGAAAATGCAGGAAGTGACCAGGTGTAAAAAGCCCCAATGACTTTAAAACAAGGACCGATACAATAGGGCAAGTGTACATAGGGTAAACATCAGGGCAAATGGGAAACAGGTTATAAAAAAAAATGAAAACAAATTCTAAACAATATGCCTGTCAGTACTCCTTTGGTGGTCTTCCAGAAGGTTGTCCCAGTACTTCCGAACATAGAGACATAGGGATAGATAGATAGACTAAAAAGGAGGTTTATGCTCATATACCTGTACATATGGGTTTGGAACTGGACCTGATGAGGGGGAATGAGTTTGGGATTGTATTTATACAGTATTTAGGTCTGGATTATAAATTGGTCCTTGTATTTGGTTTAGATGTTTTGTCTTTATTTGGAATCACTCTAGTAGGTTGTTTATAAATTAATATCCAACTTCCTGGACCAGGTTGGCTTTTTTTTTATTTAGATCAGGCATCAGATTCTGTTATTGTTTTGGATATGTTTTTAGTCCTGGATGTGGTTTTGAGTTTCTTTATTTGGAACCGTATCAAGGTTCGGACTTGGATCTGGGCTTGCAGACACTTCTGTAGAGACTTTAGTCTAAATGCTGTGCTCGGCTGTGGGTCTGAGGTTGTCTGGTCATGGTTTAAGCCTAGTCCTGGACTTTGGTTTAGATTCTGGTCTGTACTTGAGGCTGAGCTAGACACAGGTCTAATTCTGGGTGTGGATTTGACAGCAGATTTAGGCAGGTCAGGGTCTATAATTGATTTCTTGACTTGACTCGGTGTTAGGTGTGGATGTGAGACTGCGGCTGCTGAAGTGTGATTGCAGTAGGGAAGGGAAGCTGTGTGGGTCTGGTGATGAGGCAGAGCCACAGATAAACCTGTTACTGCTGTCAGGTGTGTGTGTGTGTGTGTGTGTGTGTGTGTGTGTGTGTGTGTGTGTGT
>NC_062520.1:2022820-2045320 GCF_022655615.1 Tachysurus fulvidraco | reverse complement strand
CATCCTTATACAATCTCCAAAGTTTCTTAAACGGTTCTTGGTCAGTGTGAATGGTTCTGAACAACCTTTAAGATTCACTTCACAGCAGTTCTCTATAGAGGAAAAAATGTATTTGACTATAAAAATGAAATATACACAATAATATATATATATATGGTATATAAACTTTTAAAAATCCTTTACTGACAGTTTCCATAAGGAACCTGTCATCATTGTGGAAACTCTTGTTTAAGAGTGTATTTAATCATTCAGCTCATCCCAGTGTGTCAGCATTGCACATGCTCAGTAGAGCTCAGTTTATCTTCTGGCTGCTTTAGAGATGTAGAGAAGGTTCACTGTGTCTGAGGAGCTGTCCGTGGTGCTGATTATTCAGGACAGTGTATTCAGTGTTCCTGGAATGCACTTATTTCCAGGGATTTCAGAACAGCGTAACAGATATTACGTCATCGGGTAGGCGTGGCCTATTTGATAACCTAACCCTAACACTAACTCTAACCATAGTTTTTGGTTGTTTATTTGTTTATGAAAAAGCTTAACTAGTAGATAATAAAGTATAATAGAAATAAAATATAAAATCTACCTGTATGAATTTTTTTTATGAAAGTTTTAAGCTGAGATTTAAAAGTGCCAAGAGATGTCGCTTGCCTTATCTCAGTTGGTAATGAATTCCACCACAGTTTTGGAGCTAGTGAAGAGAAAGTTCGATCTCCCGTCGATTTTAAACCAGTTAAAGGAACAGTTAAAAGACCAGTTTCAGAAGAACGAAGGTCACGAGATGGAATATAAGGAATTAAAAGATCAGCCAAATATTGAGGAGCTAACCCATGTAAGGCCTTTTAGATAAGCATCAGAATCTTAAAATCAACCCTAAACCTAACGGGGAGCCAAAACGCCGAACCCAAGGACTCCGGGAGTACGGGAGTAACGTGATCTTTTAACGTTGTGCTAGTAAGTATTCTCGCCGCCGAATTTTGCACTACCTGTAATTTATTTAACGTAGCTTTAGACACCAAAGCCAACAAGGCATTGTACTGTAAAAATCAATATGGGAAATCACAAAAGAGTCGACGGTCTCTCAGCAACAGAAAAAGACAGCATCGGACGCAATCTGGCAACGTTTCTGAGATGGAAGGAAGAAGAGTGTTTTTTTTTTTTTACCGTATTTTTGATATGTGGCTCAAACGTTAAATTGTCACCAGAAATCACCCCTAGATTCCTCAATTTTGTTTGAACCATCAAGAGTTAGCTCGACTGTCCCGGCTTTGCGCCAACAAGTCTAACTTCCGTCGTAGCAGTGTTAACACTCGTTCCTTCACCTGCCTCGACACCACAAACAATCCGAGCTGCTGTAATAGAAAATAAATCAACACCTGACTAATCTAGATGATAAATGCTCAGACATGATGCCAGAGCTTGACCGCAGTGTTGTTAGTTTGTTCTCTCTGAGCTGCAGGATGGAGGAGGTTTAAAACGCCACCGCCGCTGCTCCTGCTGCTTGGTTATTGACCTCGTTGTTCTTTAGCGTGTGCAGATGAACGAGTGTTTCGTTCAGGCACGGTGTAAATAAGCAGCCGACGCGTTCAGGCGTATTGTGAGCGGTAAGCGGAGGTGAGACGACGCTTTGTGTCCTGTGAGTGAGGACAGGATTGTGATTGTCATCATTATAACCTCATTTATGTCTTCATGGGCTGAGAATTATAGACGAAGGACAGCAGAACTAATCGTGTTTGATGGCTTGGCTCGAGGAGAAGGCAGAGAAATTGAGGTCATGTTGGTAAAAATTCGATTTTTATTTTCTCCTGTTCTTTCTTTCTTTCTTTCTTTCTTTCTTTCTTTCTTTCTTTCTTTCTTTCTTTCTTTCTTCTGAATGAAGACGTTTGTAGATGTAGAGACGCACTGAGGCGCAGCTGGGCAAGAGAGTGAAGATTCATATTTAGGTTAATGGTTTACCCTGCTAACATTCCCCAGTGTGTGTTTGAGCTCGGGGTGGAGGACAGCATCCATGTGGATTTATGTCCCCAAGGGAGGAGAATAAAGAGACATGCTGTGACTCGGGTGCTGGAAGTCCGTGACATTAGATATTAAAGCTAATTTTGTAGAAAGACACAGAGATGAAGAGCCGGAAATTGAAACTCAGGAGGGTTGTTTGGTTTGTCCCTGTAGGGGGATCCTTAAAATACATCCTGTGATAGATGATAGAATACGTCACGTCATGCAAGATCAAATCCGTACAGCGGCACCGCGGTGTGTGAGTGAGAGACAGAGAGACAAAAGGCTGCGTTCATTTCTTATTTCTTATTTATTCGTTTAAGAAAGTTGCTGGAATAAGTTCCTGTTCTCAGGTGTGTTATCATCAAGAAATTATTCATTCATTCATTCATTCTCTACCGCTTATCCGAACTTCTCGGGTCAGGGGAGCCTGTGCCTATCTCAGGCGTCATCGGGCATCGAGGCAGGATACACCCTGGATGGGGTGCCAACCCATCACAGGGCACACACACACACTCTCATTCACACACACACACACACACACACACACACACACACACACACACACACACACACTACGGACAATTTTCCAGAGATGCCAATCAACCTACCATGCATGTCTTTGGACCGGGGGAGGAAACCGGAGTACCCGGAGGAAACCCCCGAGGCACGGGGAGAACATGCACCCTAACCCTAACCCCCGACCCTGGAGGTGTGAGGCGAACGTGCTAACCACTAAGCCACCGTGCCCCCCAATCAAAAAATTAAATAAAAATAAAAATAAATAAGAACCAGAATGTGAACAGATTAAATTTAGGCTGTGAGAAGGGTGATGGGGAGGAACATGAAACCATGAGACATGCTGGGGCTGATGGGTAATGGAGTTCAACTCTGATTTCATCATAACCATAACAGTCGTTCCCTCAGCAGCATCTTTTAAAGCTTGTAGCTTGTCAACAGGAAGACATAAATATGCAAAAGAAGCCTTGAGGAACCTGTTTACTAGGTGCACCAGAACCTCACACAGATCTCCTCTAGCACTCTTCAGGTTGTCACTACAGTAGAAGTGGCAGCAGTCGAAGCCCTGAAACCATCCAAACCCTGTTTTAAAGCATACGGAGGGAATTGTTCCTTTACTTTTAAAATTTAACAATCAGTTCTGGTATTGTATTTTATTTCTCACCCCCGTGTTCTTCAGCTCTTGTCTGGTCCATGTCATATCTCCAGACTGTGTTATTGAAGCCCTGTAATGTGCAGCAGTGTAATCAAACCCACGTTACTCTGAGAGGTCTGAGTCTGACGTGTTGAGAGCGCTTGTTCTTAGATTTTCTCTCAAGAGCCTGCAGAAGATAAGGCTAAGGGTCCTGAAGACGTGACAGCTTTGACATCTGGGCTTGGATACAGCGTGGTGTTGATGACACCAGACTGAAATGACAGTTTTATTCTGCAGCTCCTTCTGGACACGGTGTTCCTCAGCAGGTTAGCTCGACATCACTCGGGCGATATCGTCGACTTCTTCCGGCTTCTGTCCTGACTGAAAAACTTTCACTTTTAGATTTTAACCTGAAGGAACTTTTTATATGGATCTTATAATATTTATAGCTTTTTAAATGCATCTTGAAGGACCTGTTGCTATAGAAACAATGCCGTATCTTCACAAGCCCATTAATATAAACCTGCACTTGCTGTCAGAGCTGCTGTTATAGAAAACTAATCAACACCTTCTGCTCAATCGGAGGCCAGAACTCTGCAGTGCTGTGGGATAAAACACCGAGGAACATGTGAAGAACCTGTTTAGCTAAATGTCATACAGTATGTTTAATGATGTCACACACACACACACACACACACACACACACACACACACACACACACACACAGGGAAAAATGAAGAAAGTCTCAAATATTTGTCTTCCACTGACACACACTTCTCAACGATTCATCACCCGGCCTGAAGGAGGAAAGCTCGGCCTGTTCAGATGAAACATTTATTGAACTTGTCTCGCGTGACCTTATCTTAAAAGCGTAATACATCCATTATAGATTAGAGCTGGAGAAAAAGTAATCGATTCTTTAATGCTGTGAAATTCTCTTTCTTTCCCTATTCTGCATGCACAGACTGGAATAATTCGGCTTTAACACGCGTTTTCTGTGCGTCTTTCTGTCCGTTTTATTAGGAGACGTCAGCAATATTTACGCAAATTATATGGAAAGCATGTGAAAGGATGAAGACCGACAGATTCTGTTCGAATGACTTGGAAATGTGATTTATTTCAAGGTTTCACAGCTGTAAAGAAATGCAGTGAAGGATTATTGAAGTCTGTATTCTCTTTTACAGGCCATTAAAAATAGTCCAGTACTGTACACACACACACACACACACACACACACACACACACACACACAGATGGTGAAACCGCAAGTGGCCAATCTTTCCACAGGATCTAACCATCTCTTTATTAAAAGAGACTGTCGCCATGACGACTAAGTGCACACGCACCATTGGTGAATTCATGTGCAGAAAAAAATTTTATGCTACATTTCACGCAGTAACAGTTACAGTCCATTTAACGCACCTCCGTCACGTAAAAGCCGAGGTCCCCTTTAGCACCGAGCACGGATCAGATATCTGACCCGAACGCGTACGTACACAGATTAATAAACGCGCTGACGGTAAACATGCAGAGCAGCTGGTGTAGTGTTTATTACATGCATATGCATGAGCACAGAGCAGACAGACTGCAGAAGGTGTTGATTAGTTTTCTTAAACAGAATGGCTCTGAGAGTGTGGCTTTAAAATACAGCTAATGACTGTAGAGAAGGTTGCCAGGTAAATCCCCAACACACAAAAAGGCCCAAGTCGTTCAGACTCAGGAAGCGTTAAGTACCCTCACTTTTCTCTGTATTTCTGATGTGCAGCTTTCATCTGTGAGATGGAGACATTATTTACATATAAATTGTATCAGTCACAGTCTAGTGCTTTTTTATCAATATGTGTTATAAAAATAGAGGAAAAATAAAATGGAATTTAAATGTAAAATAAAATAAAATGATGGTTATGTTTAGGGGTTTAATGTAAGGGGCTAGGGGTTAATGTTAGTGTAGCGCCTTAGGGTTAGGGGTTAATGTTAGTGTAGCGCCTTAGGGTTAGGGGTTAATGTTAGTGTAGGGCCTTAGGGTTAGGGGTTAATGTTAGTGTAGGGCCTTAGGGTTAGGGATTAATGTTAGTGTAGGGCCTTAGGGTTAGGGATTAATGTTAGTGTAGGGCCTTAGGGTTAGGGGTTAATGTTAGTGTAGGGCCTTAGGGTTAGGGATTAATGTTAGTGTAGGGCCTTAGGGTTAGGGGTTAATGTTAGTGTAGGGCCTTAGGGTTAGGGGTTAATGTTAGTGTAGGGCCTTAGGGTTAGGGGTTAATGTTAGTGTAGGGCCTTAGGGTTAGGGATTAATGTTAGTGTAGGGCCTTAGGGTTAGGGGTTAATGTTAGTGTAGGGCCTTAGGGTTAGGGGTTAATGTTAGTGTAGGGCCTTAGGGTTAGGGGTTAATGTTAGTGAAAGGGGTTAATGTTAGTGTAGGGCCTTAGGGTTAGGGGTTAATGTTAGTGAAAGGGGTTAATGTTAGTGTAGGGCCTTAGGGTTAGGGGTTAATGTTAGTGTAGGGCCTTAGGGTTAGGGGTTAATGTTAGTGTAGGGCCTTAGGGTTAGGGGTTAATGTTAGTGTAGGGCCTTAGGGTTAGGGGTTAATGTTAGGAGTTAGGAGTTAATGTTAGCATTGGGGTTAATGTTAGCCTTAGATGCTGGGTTTGGTTTAAGATTAGGGCATTTGGTTTAGGGTAGGGATTTAAGCTTGGGGTTTAATGTTAGGGTTAGGAGTGAGGTTTAGATGTGAGGTTTAGGTGTTTAATGGTTAGCGGGTTAGGGGTTTATGGTTTAGGGGTTTAATTCTTAGGGGTTAGGGGTTTAATGGTTTAGGGGTTTAATGGTTAGGGGTTAAAGTGTTTAGGGTTTAATGGTTAAGGGTTTAATGGTTAGGGCTTTAATGGTTAGGGGGTAGGGGTTTAATAGTCAGGGGATTAATGGTTAGGGGTTTAATGGTTAGGGGTTAGGGGTTTAATGGTTAGGGGTTTAAAGTGTTTAGGGTTTAATGGTTAGGGGTTTAATGGTTAAGAGTTTAATGGTTAGGGGATAGGGGTTTAATGGTTAGGGGATTAATGTTTAGGGGTTTAGGGGTTTAGGGTTTAGTGATTAGGGGTTTAGGGTTTAATGGTTAGGGGTTTAATGGTTAAGGGGTTAGGGGGTTAGGGCTTTAGGGTTTAATGGATAGGGGTTTAATGGTTAGGGGATAGGGGGTTAATGGTTAGGGGATGGGGGTTAATGGTTAGGGGTTTAATGGTTAGGGTGTTAGGGGTTTAGGGTTTAATGGTTAGGAGTTTAGGGTTTAATGGTTAGGGGTTTAATGGTTAGGGGTTTAGGGGTTTAATGGTTAGGGGTTTAATGGTTAGGGGTTTAGAGTTTAATGGTTAGGGGTTTAATGGTTAGGGGTTTAGGGTTTAATGGTTAGGGGTTTAATGGTTAGGGGTTTAATGGTTAGGGGTTTAATGGTTAGGGGTTTAAAGATTAGGGGTTTAGGGCTTAATGGTTAGGGGTTTAATGGTTAGGGGTTTAATGGTTAGGGGTTTAATGGTTAGGGGTTTAATGGTTAGGGGTTTAGGGGTTTAATGGTTAGGGGTTTAATGGTTAGGGGTTTAATGGTTAGGGGTTTAGGGTTTAATGGTTAGGGGTTTAATGGTTAGGGGTTTAATGGTTAGGGGTTTAATGGTTAGGGGTTTAGGGTTTAATGGTTAGGGGTTTAATGGTTAGGGGTTTAATGGTTAGGGGTTTAATGGTTAGGGGTTTAGGGTTTAATGGTTAGGGGTTTAATGGTTAGGGGTTTAATGGTTAGGGGTTTAATGGTTAGGGGTTTAGGGTTTAATGGTTAGGGGTTTCCACACACTTTCCCATATCTTTCAGTATAGCTGCTCACTACACAGGGTGTAACATGGTGCACATTCCTCCTGGTGCCTGGTATCCTTTATTAAACACTTTATGGTGTTCAGTGTTTATATTTTGTAATAAGTATTAGCGCCTCAGCTGTGTTTCTGTACGCACTGCCTTTATAACAAGCTCACTATGTCACATTATAATACCAAATCTGTCTGAATATCTTCTTTTCTGTTTATATGTAAATACTAGTCAATGGCCTTGTACAGAGAGACACCTACACACACTCTCACATAAATACACACACACACACACACACACACACACACACACACACACACAGCGCTGAGTGAATGAAAGTGTTTTGGAGCTCAGAACAAAGCCAGCTTGTAGGTGAGGAGGCAGATGCCATGCTGCATGTCAGTGTGTCTGGAGATCATGTAGCTCATTTGAGAGGCTCTTCAGAGGAACAGAGTTATTCACTATTTCTGTTTGCGCTGCAGAACCGAGGGAACGTAGACGAGGAACCGCGGCTTTGTTTGTTCCACTGAAGAATGAACAGAATTGAGTGTAACACGTGTGTAAGGAGATAAGTTTCTCCTGATGATTAGAGCTTTTAGCGCAGACCTCAGTGGGAGGATTTTATTCCTGCAGAGACGCCCGAGTCTCGCTTTGTATTCTCTGAAATGTGTCACCCCGTGTTAATGGCTTTGCACAGCGAGAGACAGATTTTTCTGACTGAAAATGGTCAGCCTTTTAATTGGCATCATGCGGCCTCGCAGCAATCATCTAAACTCCTGTGGTTCATAGAGCTCAGTGTATGAGAATCGTCCTGCCTCAGATTCACTAAACTCTCGTCAGGTGAATCAGCTGAGAGTTGATCATATTTTGAGTTATGGAATTTTTTTCTGATTCAATGAATCGGTTGAGTCAGTGAATCTTTCAGCCTGAGGGTCACTTCTCTCTCATCAGGTGAATCGGTTGAGTCAGTGAATCTTTCAGCCTGAGGGTCACTTCTCTCTCATCAGGTGAATCGGTTGAGTCAGTGAATCTTTCAGCCTGAGGGTCACTTCTCTCTCATCAGGTGAATCGGTTGAGTCAGTGAATCTTTCAGCCTGAGGGTCACTTCTTTCTCATCAGGTGAATCGGTTGAGTCAGTGAATCTTTCAGCCTGAGGGTCACTTCTCTCTCATCAGGTGAATCGGTTGAGTCAGTGAATCTTTCGGCTTCAGAGTCACTCCTCTATTGTTAAATGAATCATTTTGTCAGTCAGTCACTCCCCGGTTTATCAGTGAGTCAGTTGAGTCAGTGAATATTCTTCATTCTTTCAGTTTGTCATTTAAATGTTATCTGTCAAATTACTTGACTTTAAAATTACAGAAGAGCATCCAGAGCTTACCCTGGGAACCCAAACACACACAGACACGCACACACACACACACGCACACACACACCTTACACACACACACACACTGTTTCCCCCCAATGCTATGGTAACATACATACATGTTCACTCTGCTTCCAAGTCAAGTAGAAAATAGATTAGATTTTATACCAGAAATCTCAGACATTCCCACAAGGTCTAACTTCAGCTGCAACATTTTCAATTAAAGCCTCTGTGTGAAAGTGAAATAATGAAGCCTGGATTAGTGCTCACTCACTCAGACTGTAGTGTACTGCTTCACACACACACATACACACACACACACACACACACATGCGCGCACACACACACACACACACATGCACAAACACACATACACACACAGGCATATACACACACACACATATATACACACAGGCATACACAGCACACACACGCACACACATGCACACACATGCACACACACACATATACACACACAGGCATACACAATAACACACACACACATGCACACACATACATGCACACACACACATACAGGCATACACAACACACACATATACACACAGGCATACACTACACACACACACACACACACACACACACACACACACACACACACACACGCACACACATATACAGACACAGGCATACACAACACACACACACACATGCACACTCACACACACAGATACACACACACACATGCACACACAGGCATACACAACACACACACATACACACACACATGCACACACACACACACATACACACACAGGCATACACAACACGCACACACGCACACACAGATGCACACGCACACACAGGCATACACAACACACACACACACACACACACAACACACACACATGCACACGCACACACAGGCATACACAACACACACACAATAACAATTGAGGGGGGGCACGGTGTCTTAGTGGTTAGCACGTTCGCCTCACACCTCACGGGTCGAGGGTTTGATTCCCACCTCTGCCTTGTGTGTGTGGAGTTTGCATGTTTTCCCCGTGCCTCGGGGGTTTCCTCCGGGTACTCCGGTTTCCTCCCCCGGTCCAAAGACATGCATGGTAGGTTGATTGGCATCTCTGGAAAATTGTCCATAGTGTGTGTGCGTGTGAGTGAATGAGAGTGTGTGTGTGTGCCCTGTGATGGGTTGGCACTTCGTCCAGGGTGTATCCTGCCTCGAATAATAACAACTGTCCAGATTTCACTCATCTCTCTAATCTCACTTTCGCCCATACTGTAGCTCTCAGTATCCTCAGTTTCAGGTGCTTGAGACTCCACTCATTAAACACTCCAGCTCCTGCTCGGGATGGATGATGGTCCTTCAGTGGCGTTATTCCAGGCGAGAACAGTAGCATATGGAGGTGATTGTGTGCAGGACGCTTTGTGTAATTGTTCACTGATCTCACCGATGACTAAAGTGGAAGACATCAGTAGAAGGCTGTGCAGTGCAGGCAGCTCACAGGTGTGAAAGAACAGGCCATCAGTCTCCCTGAAATATGAGCTCGCAGGAGACTGTGAGACTGCGGAGATTAATCACAAGCCTCGCTCTAAATGCCTTCGTACTCTGTCTGGAGTTTACTGCAGAAAACTCACTCGCTTTCAGCCTCGCCAAGATACCACAGAGGTCAGGACTGGACTTGTGCTGATCTTCAGTGATATGAAGAGCTCCGGTGTTCCACAGAGAAGGAAAATTTGGTTGGAGATTTGACATCATTTAGATCAGTTATACAAGTGTGAATCAATTAAATCGCTTTTTTCCTTTGTTTACTGCAAATAGATTTCACTTTTGTTCCAGATCTTAACAAGTATGAAGATTCATTCATTCATTCATTCATTCATTCATTCATTCATTCATTCATCTTCTACCGCTTATCCGAACTTCTCGGGTCACGGGGAGCCTGTGCCTATCTCAGGTGTCATCGGGCATCGAGGCAGGATACACCCTGGACAGAGTGCCAACCCATCACAGGGCACACACACACTCTCATTCACTCACACACTCACACACACACACTACAGACAATTTTCCAGAGATGCCGATCAACCTACCATGCATGTCTTTGGACCGGGGGAGGAAACCGGAGTACCCGGAGGAAACCCCCGAGGCACGGGGAGAACATGCAAACTCCACACACACAAGGCGGAGGCGGGAATCGAAACCCCGACCCTGTAGGTGTGAGGCAAACATGCTAACCACTAAGCCATCATGCCCCCCCCCCCCCAAGTCTGAAGATTATTCTAGAAAATATATGATTCAATACGGTTCAGTTCTCATGTATACACATAAATACCATCACTTTACATCCTGTGCTTTAACTCTGATAAGATCTAACACCTTATTAATAGTCTCCTAAAGTAAAACTGAGAACTGAGTAAAACTCTACACTCGAACTCTACAGTATTATGTGAAAATGCTAACAGAGATATTTACCATCGGTAACACGAGCTGACTTCTGGGAAATCCCAGCTCTCTTCACCTTTACTTTTCATCTCTACATGTGTTCTCATAACGCATCATGTGCTGCAGTTAATGGAGAGATTAGGGATCCGGCCTTCGTTCATCTGCCCGTCTCTGTCTCGCTCTTCGTCCCCCACACAGTGTGTCGAAACTCCACTGTCATCTAACACTCTCTAACACCTCTGTGTTCTGATTGGTCAGCAGGTGTTGTTCATGTTCTAACAGTAGTGCAGCAGAACATCACAGGTTTATATGAATAAAAATCTCGCCTGTTCTAATACATTATCGTTACTATAGTAACAGCTTGTTAAGTAACACTTGGTAAGGAGTCTCTGGTGATTTTTAAAGGGGATGAGAGGAGATGATCTGATTGGATGACAGTGCGACCTAGACACACCCCCTTCCACACCCCCTTTGCAAAAGTTACGGTGTGTAAAACAATTTTTGTGTACATCTTTTATTTCTTGACTTTTCTTGTACTCATATCTTGTGTGTTTGTGTGTGTGTGTGTGTGTGTGTGTGTGTGTGTGTGTGTGTAATATTTGTGTTCATGTTTAGGAACACATTTATTTCAGCTCTTTTACACTTCTTTGCCCTTATATTTGCTGGATGCCTGTTAACAATGCTGTGTGTGTGTGTGTGTGTGTGTGTGTGTGTGTGTGTGTGTGTGTGTGTGTGTGTGTGTGATATTTGTGTTCATGTGTGTGTGTGTGTGTGTGTGTGTGTGTGTGTGTGTGTGTAAACGTTCCAATCCAGTCAGTGTATGACCTTTCTCTCTGTAGCACTGATGGACAGCCTGTCAGATTTGCACTCATGGCCACTTCAGCCCCGTTGCCCCCTTCAGCCCCCCAGGTCCGTCCCCTCTGCCTGCTCATTAACCACAACTCACTCCTCCAACATGAAGACTTTAAACCCAGATGTAGAGAACTCCAATAAAAAAACTGATCTGCTTTAATATGTTTAATCTGATTGAACTGATATAAATGTTCAATTTTTCTGCTTAGTGCTAAAGTAACACATTACATTTCAGGTTGGAAGGAAAAGCAAATCATCCCCGAACCGTTCAGAGGCTTAATTAGACGTGTTCCTGGAATTAATTAGGCTCTGCTCCGTCTGAAACGCCGCTCGCTTCGACAGCCACAAATAAAATTCCTAACAAATACAATATTTCTCAGTCATTTCATTTCCAAGCACAGTGCAGCGATTCGTTATCCCGCGCTCCTCTTTTCCTCGCCCTCGTGCTACCGGCTGCTGGAACGTGCAGCAATTACGCCGAGTGTGTTTACATTCGATCAGCACTGAATCACAAACAGCTGCAGGACTTTTTTTTTTACTGTATTTATGTTCCATAATGTTCTGGGGTTGTGTTGATTACTCGTTATTCATTCTACTTGGCCACGCTCCTTTCTCACGGTCTGTGTGGTGTGAATATTCTTGCGATTTTATGGTGTAAATGTTTATTAGAACTGCCCGAGAAATTCTTTCCATTTATAGAAATGTTTCTGATTCTCTTTGTACTCAGGAACATACTGCATTTTTAGCTGTTAATTAGCCACGCCCACAAAACTCCATAAAGTTCCTCAGCTAGCACACACTGACTCCTCTTCTCAGGTTATAGGGTGCCATTACTTTTGTCTTAGCTGAAAAGATCTTTTTTACAGATTTTTTTTTTTGGAATGGATTTTTCATTAATTGATGTATAACATTTTAAATTTGGCTTATTTGTCATGGACTCCTTGGACAGTTCCCTGCCTGAACACCAGAGGGCGATCTGACAGGTTCTGTTCCATGTCATTGTTGATGCTTTCTTTGTCATATGTTCTTTGTTTATGTTTGTGTGTGTGTGTAACAGAGCTGTTCTCTCAGTGTGTGTGTGTGTGTGTGTAACAGAGCTGTTCTGTGTGTGTGTGTGTGTGTGTGTGTGTGTGTGTGTGTGTGTGTGTGTGTGTGTGTGTGTGTGTGTGTGTGTGTGTGTGTGTGTGTGTAACAGAGCTGTTCTCTCAGTGTGTGTGTAACAGAGCTGTTCTCTCAGTGTGTGTGTGTGTGTGTGTGTGTAACAGAGCTGTTCTCTCTGTGTGTGTAACAGAGCTGTTCTCTCTCTGTGTGTAACAGAGCTGTTCTCTCTGTGTGTGTAACAGAGCTGTTCTCTCATTGTGTGTAACAGAGCTGTTCTCTCAGTGTGTGTAACAGAGCTGTTCTCTCATTGTGTGTGTGTAACAGAGCTATTCTCTCTGTGTGTGTAACAGAGCTGTTCTCTCATTGTGTGTGTGTAACAGAGCTGTTCTCTCTGTGTGTGTAACAGCGCTGTTCTCTCAGTGTGTGTAACAGAGCTGTTCTCTCTGTGTGTGTAACAGCGCTGTTCTCTCAGTGTGTGTAACAAAGCTGTTCTCTCTGTGTGTGTAACAGAGCTGTTCTCTCATTGTGTGTGTGTAACAGAGCTGTTCTCTGTGTGTGTGTAACAGAGCTGTTCTCTGTGTGTGTGTAACAGAGCTGTTCTCTCATTGTGTGTGTGTAACAGAGCTGTTCTCTCATTGTGTGTGTGTAACAGAGCTGTTCTCTCTGTGTGTGTAACAGAGCTGTTCTCTCAGTGTGTGTGTGTGTGTAACAGAGCTGTTCTCTCAGTGTGTGTAACAGAGCTGTTCTCTCAGTGTGTGTAACAGAGCTGTTCTCTCAGTGTGTGTAACAGAGCTGTTCTCTGTGTGTGTAACAGAGCTGTTCTCTCTGTGTGTGTAACAGAGCTGTTCTCTCTGTGTGTGTAACAGAGCTGTTCTCTCTGTGTGTGTAACAGAGCTGTTCTCTCTGTGTGTGTAACAGAGCTGTTCTCTCTGTGTGTGTAACAGAGCTGTTCTCTGTGTGTGTAACAGAGCTGTTCTCTCAGTGTGTGTAACAGAGCTGTTCTCTCTGTGTGTGTAACAGAGCTGTTCTCTCACTGTGTGTAACAGAGCTGTTTTCTCAGTGTGTGTAACAGAGCTGTTCTCTCAGTGTGTATAACAGAGCTGTTCTCTGTGTGTGTGTGTAACAGAGCTGTTCTCTCAGTGTGTATAACAGAGCTGTTCTCTCAGTGTGTGTATAACAGAGCTGTTCTCTCTGTGTGTATAACAGAGCTGTTCTCTCTGTGTGTGTAACAGAGCTGTTCTCTCTGTGTGTGTAACAGAGCTGTTCTCTCAGTGTGTATAACAGAGCTGTTCTCTCAGTGTGTGTAACAGAGCTGTTCTCTCAGTGTGTATAACAGAGCTGTTCTCTCAGTGTGTGTAACAGAGCTGTTCTCTCAGTGTGTATAACAGAGCTGTTCTCTGTGTGTGTGTAACAGAGCTGTTCTCTCAGTGTGTATAACAGAGCTGTTCTCTCAGTGTGTGTATAACAGAGCTGTTCTCTCTGTGTGTATAACAGAGCTGTTCTCTCTGTGTGTGTAACAGAGCTGTTCTCTCAGTGTGTGTAACAGAGCTGTTCTCTCAGTGTGTATAACAGAGCTGTTCTCTCTGTGTGTGTAACAGAGATGTTCTGTGTGTGTAACAGAGCTGTTCTCTCTGTGTGTGTATAACAGAGCTGTTCTCTCTGTGTGTATAACAGAGCTGTTCTCTCAGTGTGTGTATAACAGAGCTGTTCTCTCTGTGTGTATAACAGAGCTGTTCTCTCTGTGTGTGTAACAGAGCTGTTCTCTCAGTGTGTATAACAGAGCTGTTCTCTCAGTGTGTGTAACAGAGCTGTTCTCTCAGTGTGTGTAACAGAGCTGTTCTCTCAGGGTTTGTGTTTAACAGAGCTGTTCTTTCATTGTATGTGTGTAACAGAGCTGTTCTCTCAGTGTGTGTGTGTGTGTGTAACAGAGCTGTTCTCTCATTGTGTGTGTGTGTGTAACAGAGCTGTTCTCTCAGTGTGTGTGTGTAACAGAGCTGTTCTCTCAGTGTGTGTAACAGAGCTGTTCTCTCAGTGTGTGTGTGTGTAACAGAGCTGTTCTCGCAGTGTGTGTAACAGATCTGTTCTCACAGTGTGTGTAACAGAGCTGTTCTCTCAGTGTGTATAACAGAGCTGTTCTCTCAGTGTTTGTGTGTAACAGAGCTGTTCTCTCAGTGTGTATAACAAAGCTGTTCTCTCTGTGTGTGTGTAACAGAGCTGTTCTCTCAGTGTGTGTAACAGAGCTGTTCTGTGTGTGTGTGTGTAACAGAGCTGTTCTCTCTGTGTGTGTGTAACAGAGCTGTTCTCTCAGTGTGTGTAACAGAGCTGTTCTGTGTGTGTGTGTGTAACAGAGCTGTTCTGTGTGTGTGTGTGTGTGTGTGTGTGTAACAGAGCTGTTCTCTCAGTGTCTCTAACAGAGCTGTTCTCTCACTGTGTGTAACAGAGCTGTTCTCTCAGTGTGTGTGTAACAGAGCTGATCTCTCAGTGTGTGTAACAGAGCTGTTTTCTCAGTGTGTGTAACAGAGCTGTTCTCTCAGTGTGTATACAGAGCTGTTCTCTGTGTGTGTGTGTGTGTGTTTGTGTGTGTGTGTGTGTGTGTGTGTGTGTGTGTGTGTGTAACAGAGCTGTTCTATCAGTGTGTATAACAGAGCTGTTCTCTCTCAGTGTGTATAACAGAGCTGTTCTCTCAGTGTGTATAACAGAGCTGTTCTGTGTGTGTGTGTGTGTGTGTAACAGAGCTGTTCTCTCAGTGTGTATACAGAGCTGTTCTCTCTCTGTGTGTGTGTGTGTGTGTGTGTGTGTGTGTGTGTGTGTGTGTGTGTGTGTGTGTGTGTGTGTGTGTGTAAAACAGAGCTGTTCTATCAGTGTGTATAACAGAGCTGTTCTCTCTCAGTGTGTATAACAGAGCTGTTCTCTCAGTGTGTATAACAGAGCTGTTCTGTGTGTGTGTGTGTGTGTGTAACAGAGCTGTTCTCTCAGTGTGTATACAGAGCTGTTCTCTGTGTGTGTGTGTGTGTGTGTGTGTGTGTGTGTGTGTGTGTGTGTGTGTGTGTGTGTGTGTGTGTGTGTGTGTGTGTGTGGAACAGAGCTGTTCTATCAGTGTTTGTGTGTAACAGAGCTGTTCTCTCAGTGTGTATAACAGAGCTGTTCTCTCAGTGTGTATAACAGAGCTGTTCTGTGTGTGTGTGTGTGTGTAACAGAGCTGTTCTCTCAGTGTGTATAACAGAGCTGTTCTCTCAGTGTGTATAACAGAGCTGTTCTCTCAGTGTGTATAACAGAGTCGTTCTCTCAGTGTGTATAACAGAGCTGTTCTGTGTGTGTGTGTGTGTGTAACAGAGCTGTTCTCTCAGTGTGTGTGTAACAGAGCTGTTCTCTCAGTGTGTATAACAGAGCCGTTCTCTCTGTGTGTGTAACAGAGCTGTTCTGTGTGTGTGTGTGTGTGTAACAGAGCTGTTCTCTCAGTGTGTGTATAACAGAGCTGTTCTCTCAGTGTGTATAACAGAGCTGTTCTCTCAGTATGTGTAACAGAGCTGTTCTGTGTGTGTGTGTGTGTGTAACAGAGCTGTTCTCTCAGTGTGTGTATAACAGAGCTGTTCTCTCAGTGTGTATAACAGAGCTGTTCTGTGTGTGTGTGTGTGTGTAACAGAGCTCTTCTCTGTGTGTGTATAATAGAACTTTTCTCTCAGAGTTTGTGTGTGTGTGTGTGTGTGTGTGTGTGTGTGTGTGTGTGTGTGTGTGTGTGTGTGTGTGTGTGTGTGTGTGTGTGTGCAGGTGTTTGTGTTGTGCAATATTTAATGTGTACAATAATTACACACTGCTTTACTTTGCTGAACCATGCAATATGCAAATGATCTTTGGACAAATCTCTGTTTGTGTTTTGAGCAGTGGGAGGACCTGATGGAATTTTCCACACTGTGCGTGTATGTGCATGTGTGTGTGTGTGTGTGTGTGTGTGTGTGTGTGTGTGTGTGTGTGTGTGTGTGGAGGCAGTGAAGGCTTTGAGTAACTGATCAGAAGTTCATGGCTAGAAGGTCAACTAGATCACATGGGACTATGTGACACAACGTGTCCTGGTATCAGGAGACCACAATATAACATCAGGGGTATAAAATGACAGCTTATCACCCAAAAAGCACTAAACACAGGATGAAGCACGGTGACGGCAGCAGGGCTCAGGGTCATAGGAGTTATATCCAAGGACAGAGAGACAAATTCTATTGCAACATATGATGTGGCTTGTTGAGGATATATCAGAGGGGATCACAGATCACAGGGGATCACAGGAGACCACAGGGATCACAGGAGATCACAGGGGATCACAGGAGATCACAGGGGATCACAGGAGATCACAGGGGATCACAGGGGATCACAGGGGATCACAGGAGACCACAGGGATCACAGGAGACCACAGGGGATCACAGGAGATCACAGGAGATCACAGGAAGTCACAGGAAGTCACAGGGGATCACAGGAAGTCACAAGAAGTCACAGGGATCACAGGAATTCACAGGGGATCACAGGAGATCACAGCAGATCACAGGAAATCACAGGGGATCACAGGAGATCACAGGAAATCACAGGGGATCACAGGAGATCACAGGGGATCACAGGGGATCACAGGAGATCACAGGGGATCACAGGAAATCCCCCAGAATCTGAGCGATCTGGAGTATTTCTGGAAAGAAACAAGGAATAAAATGTATTTTGTATTAGAAGGTAAAAGGAGTTTTAACCATGCACTAGTTTGCTCAGACTGACAGCATGTTGTTTTTGACACAAATGATCTTAGTTACATTTTTACCTCACAGCTGTAACCTGTGTAAACTCCACAGATCCATTATATAATTAAATACAATTGGATTTTATAGATTAGATTACAGAAATGAAAAAGAAGAAAAGATTCAGTCATTTCTCTTGTGATCTCTCGCTCACTCTCTCACATGCATACACATTCTCTCTCTCTCTCTCTCACTGTCTTTCCCCCTCTCTCTACACCCCCCTCCCTCTCTCTCTCACACACACACACACACACACACACACACACACACACACACTCTCTCTCTCTCTCTCTCTCTCTCTCTCTCTCTCTCTCTCTCTCTCTCTCTCTCTCACACACACACACACACTCTCTCTCTCTGTCTCTGATTCAGTGAGCGTCAGTCTTCTCTCTCGGATTTGGATGCAGTCCCTGTGTGTTGTGTGTGAGTCCTCCCGCTGTCTCCTTCTCTTTCACTCTGTGTGTGTGTGTGTGTGAGAGAGAGAGAGAGAGAGAGAGAGAGAGAGAGGGAGAGAGAGTCTGTTAGAGAAATCGCTTCTGTCAGTGTGTTGTCGTTCACTGCACTGTTGATCAGGGTGACTGGAGCTCATTATGACTACGGTGAAGGAATCGAGCGTTCCTGCGAAGACAGTGCAGAACCAAGAGCAGGTACTCTCACTGCATCTGTGTGTGTGTGTGTGTGTGTGTGTGTGTGTGTGTGTGTGTGTGTGTGTGTATGTGTGTATGTGTGTGTGTGTGTGTGTGGTGATGAACGGTTGGATATCGCCTCTGCATGTATAGTAAGCGATGAGTACATATCTTTTACTATGTGTGTGTGTGTGTGTGTGTGTGTGTGTGTGTGTGAGTATTCTGAGGTACCGGTATGCAGGTGTAACTAAGTGTGCATATATATAAATATAGTGAATAATGAATGTGTGTGTGTGTGTGTGTGTGTGTGTGTGTGTGTGTGTGTTCTAAAGCACACAGTTAAAAGTCGCAGTGTTATTGATTTATGTATTATTTAAAATATATTTAAAGATTATTTAACATTATATATATCTATATATATATATATATATATATATATATATATATATATATATATATATATATATTTAAATATTTATATATATATATAATTATATAATATTTAATTACATATTTAATATTAAATTAAATATATTAAATATATATTTTCAATACTTTATAATAACTAATATACTTATTTTTATGTTTTACTTTTTTTATTCAGTATATTCTGTATATTTATCATGTCCACATGTAGAGAAACTGCTCTGTAAATTATTATTAATATTATTAATATCAATAATATCTCTGATAAATATTATTAATACTAATAATATTGACTGAATCTATGTATTCGATATGAATTTTGGTGTTGAATGCTATGACAGACATTCCCTCCTTTTTTCTTCTTCTTTTCCTATGAAAGTCTGATTAAACAGATGGATGATGTTAGCGTCTAGTCTAAATCACAGGTCATGCAGTAAATCGGTCCATAATGCAGCCGGTGTTTAGAGAAATAACTGAGCGTCAGTCTGACTGGATGTGGAGAGATGTGATCGGACCGGCCTTGATGCACTTTAGCACATTCCAGCTAAAAATTTGTAGAGTTTGTACAGAGATCAGCGCTGGGGAGAAATTGGTTGTTCTGGGGGGGGGGAATCTGACCCGAGGATGATAAAGTGTGTGACATCTGAACGCTCCGCCGTCTCCTTTATTCTTTATCCTGTTATTAAGGATACTGCTGAACATTTTAACACATTTACTGCTCTTTCATTCTCTGTAACGATTTCAGCTGTAGATGGAGGATGTGATGGTGTTTGAGACACGATTTCTTCACTGACTTCTGCCTTGCTCATTAGAGTTCTGTATCTTCATCCTGATTTCTGATATCTGTAAAGCTGCTTTGCATTGCAAATAAAAATTGATTGTATGATCCTGAAGCTGAAGGATGGATGTGTTGTGACTCTGTGAGCTCTCGCTCTCTCTCTCTCTCTCTCTCTCTCTCTCTCTCTCTCTCTCTCTCTCTCTCTCTCTCTCTCTCCTTCTTAGACAATATAATCCAGACAATAAGTAAAGCAGCTCGTGATTTAATATGATACAAGTTTCCCCTGAGCATCCTGGCTTCTGAGTGTGTGTGTGTGTGTGTGTGTGTGTGTGTGTGTGTGTGTGTGTGTGTGTGTGTGTGTGTGTGTGTGTGTGTGTGAATCATTTCACCTCCTACAGCTTTACATGGTAGACAAAGTGTGTGGAGTTCAACATTTATTGTCATTCATTCATTCATTCATTCATCTTCTACCGCTTATCTGAACTTCTCGGGTCACGGGGAGCCTGTGCCTATCTCAGGCGTCATCGGGCATCGAGGCAGGATACACCCTGGATGGAGTGCCAACCCATCACAGGGCACACACACACACTCTCATTCACACACACTCACACACTACGGACAATTTTCCAGAGATGCCAATCAACCTACCATGCATGTCTTTGGACCGGGGGAGGAAACCGGAGTACCCGGAGGAAACCCCCGAGGCACGGGGAGAACATGCAAACTCCAGACACACAAGACGGAGACGGGAATCGAACCCCCAACCCTGGAGGTGTGAGGCAAACGTGCTAACCACTAAGCCACCGTGCCCCCAATTTATCGTCATGCTAATATCCATTAACATTACAGCAGATAATTATCAGTAAACTTTCATTCCATCACCAGCATCTCGTCCGTCCTGAAGATGTGGGAAAACTCAGAGTTTTACTCAGAGTCTTTACCTCAGACCGTCCGTGTCGATGACCGAACGTCTTCCTCACGTCTCGCCCCACGGCGGTGTTAATACGAAGCTCGTATGAAAGTAAACACTCGGGACTTTAAGAATGTGTAGAGTTTCATCACTATTCCTGTTTTTCTCTACAACACTAGAGGTGACAGATTCATAGAAACGTTCAGTTTGTTTTTTCTCCACACAGATGTTTGTGTCTTCAGAGTAAATGTTGATATCGAACCCATTTCTGCTCTCTGAGAAGCTCCGAGTGTTTGTTCGTCTAAGAAGCAGCTCAGATTTCTCTTCATCAGTAAAATTCAGTGTAAGATCATTGACAGAGGGACAAACACACGTCTAATACATGCCGAAAGGACGCCGGAGTCCTGACTCGGACTTGTGGAGATAAAATGATTCATCCGTTCGTTCTGATTGACCACAGTTTAAGTTAATCGATGATGCCACATGTTTTTTTAATCCGATTACGCGAAGCGTCCGCCGTACACGTCTTTGCGAACGAGCGGCTGCCGTGGAAACGGTAACGTATGGAATCGATCGACTCCCTCTGACCGATGAGAGTTCAGAATCCATCCCTGCTGGTGTTTCAGATGAGGATCGGTCTGGTCTTCCATCACGGGTGTGTTCTCAGCTCGACTGCAGATGCACCGTGACCCTGATCAGGATAAAGTGCTTACAGAAAATAAAAGAACGCTGCAGAGGTTAAAGCTGGATTTAGGAGCTGCTGAATCTCTACTTGTTTAACAAATGTAGAAACATCTCACTGTCAGGTCGTTCACGGTTACCTCACGTCGTGTTCCCGTACAGAGAGCTTCGTTTAACTAATACACATTTTTTCTGGAGATCGGTTCTAATCTTTCTCCAGCTCCTTTCACCATTTCTATTCTTCTGTCTGTTTCTATCTCCTAAACCACATTCATGTGATCAGGAGCTTCAGTCGTGTCATGAGCTCTTATGAAGTCACTCTGACCGAGCTGGTGGAAATGACTGAGTGAATTATTACTCAGATGATGAGGTAACTAACCTCCTGATCCCTACACTGAGGGCTGGAAGTGAAGTGTGTGTTAGTTTCAGGAAGATTATTATATTTCACCATGAAACCTCATGTCAGAGTTCAGTCAGTGTGATGGTGCTGAAGCGTGATGGTGTAATGTGTGTGAGTATGGGTTTAGACAATAAAGCAGGTTATAATCACCTGATCCTATTGTGTGTGTGTGTGTGTGTGTGTGTGTGTGTGTGTGTGTGTGTGTGTGTGTGTGTGTGTGTGTGTGTGTGTGTATCAGTGCTGGTACTGTTACTACATCCCTAAAACACACACTGTTAATGAGCGAACACACAGAGGATTAGGGACTAAGACTATACCAGAGACGATAGCTGTGAGTTTAATCTGACTGTTAACAAGAAGATAAATGAGACTGAGAATAAAGAGATTTTAGCCTGACAGTTAGTGTTTATTAACACCTCAGGGTTCTGATTCGGTTCAGAAGATGCTGAATATAGCCGTGTTGCTCTACACTTCAGTCTAATCTGAGTGTGTGAGTGTAAAGTGGGAGTGAGTAAGTCTAGTTAAACAGTGTGTGGGCGAAGCGTCGGTGCCGGAGAGAGACGCTGCTGCTGCTGCTGCTGCTGCTGTCAGACTGCTCTGTAATGAGCAGAAGGTTCACACTGCAGGGTTCGATTAGACTGAGATGCTTTTACTCACTATCTGTCTCTTCTCCAGTCTGCTATCGTGGCCCATATGTCACCGAATATGCCAAATATGCACATACAGGACCTCACGTTCCTCCCTTCGAGTGTGTTCTGTTCCCGACCCTCAAGGGTGCAGATCTTTAATAGAAAATGCAGAGACTCTGAGAATAGACTCTCGCCCGCTCCTCGCTCCTCGCTCGCTCGCTCGGCTCTCTAGCTGGTTTTTTTCCCGCTTCTATTTCGAGGTTTGGTCACACCGCCGGATTGCTGAAGAGGGAATCGGCTCCTGATATAATGCCCAGCATTTCGGTCTGAGACGATATTCTTCCCACTGCAGTTATGATCAATAGAGCCTTCTGGGTTTCACTGTAATGAGACAATAGATTGGAATCAGACCCTCAGCACAATGCATCATGGTCCTTCATCCTGGGCCAAAATATAGAGCTATTGGTCAGGGTCATGGGGAATTTGGTGCTCTCGCTTTCCCCATTTCTCATGCTGTCTTTTGTCAGGGATGTTGTCCTTTTCCTCCT
>NC_062520.1:2015320-2017820 GCF_022655615.1 Tachysurus fulvidraco | reverse complement strand
TCTGAGGTGACTCAGGCAGCAGTGGCAAGGAAAAACTACACCAGGTTACGTATGTAACCCGGTTCCCTGAGAAGGGAACGAGACGCTGCGTTGCGGGCCACGCCCCGGGCATCCATTCGTGCTTCCTTCAGACAAAAGAGAGCTGGAGCAGCGTGATGTAGATGCCCTTATATGGCGAGTAATTACTCCGTCACGTGTCCTTTCCGAGCCATCAAATGGCGTGTGTGCACACAGAGCTTCAGACACTTCCTCAAAGAAGCATTCCCATAGCGTCAGCACTGACACAGCGTCGAGTTCCCTCGAGAGGGAACTCCCTTAAATTGGTAAAGGAAGAAACCTTGAGAGGAACCGGACCCACAGGGGAACCCGTCCTCATATGGGTGGAACTGGGGGTGTGATTACAAATATACAGTCAAACAAGTGTTGAATCGGTGTAATGATCACATGGAGTTCACATCTCCTCTTGGTATCATAGAGTCCAACTGGAGCTGGTAGATCTGTAGATGTCTCAGGATCCTCACAGAGTCAGCCTCATCTCAGTGGAGGTCCAGAATCTTCATCGCACGGAAGACGATCGGAGCTGGTACGATATCTGGATGCGTCGGGATGGGTAGAAAGAGAGAAGCGGTGTAGGGGGATTAACATACCTGCTGTTCATAAAAAAGGTGCAAGTCTAAAGTATAGGTGCATACTATTGTGTGTGTGTGTGTGTGTGTGTGTGTGTGTGTGTGTGTGTGTGTGTGTGTGTGTGTGTGTGTGTGTGTACGCCTGACTAAAGAGACAAGTTTTTAATCTAGATTTAAACTGGGAAAGTGTGTGTGAGCCCCGAACACTATCAGGAAGACTGTTATAAAGTTTGGGAGCTAAATAAGAAAACGCTCTACCACCTTTAGTAGACTTAGATATTCTGGGAACTAGCAGAAGTCCTGAGTACTAAAAAAAAACATCTAAAAGCCGTCTATAGGAATTTTATACCGACTCTTAAATGTAAGTAGCAGAAACGTCTGAGGTTCTTGTGGATCTCTGAGGGTTAGTGCATTTAGTCTTAATGGAATAAAAGGCTTGAATTTTCCCGTTAATGATCCCGGACTAACTAACACTGAGTAGATTAGTAAAATAGGAGAAAAAGTAATTCATGGAAATGAACACAGTCGCTGCGGCAGAGCCGAAGAAAGGAAAGGTCAGATATAATTATTCTGTTTTGATGAGAAGGATATATCAAGGCAGTTTCCTCCACGGAGTTAAATAAACCAACATGTCTGTCTGTAATAGCAGGATGGAACTTTTTTCCTGCTCTGGCTTTGCTCATTTTCTAACAGGAAGTCGTGACTAGACTTTGACATGAAGCAGATGGAAGCTGAAGATTTCATGGGTCGAGAAATAAATGCGGCGTCTCTGCTGGTTCAGGATAAACAGATCAGACCCTGCTGAGGCTTTGCTCACTGTGTGTTCAGGAGTGTGTGTTCAACAATGTGTGTTCAGGGTTCACTCTGAGATGGAGTGTGTGTTAATGAGTGTGTGTACAGGAGTGTGTGTACAGGAGTGTGTGTTCAGGAATGTGCGTTCAGGGTTCACTCTGAGATGGAGTGTGTGTTAATGAGTGTGTGTACAGGAGTGTGTGTTCAACAATGTGTGTTCAGGGTTCACTCTGAGATGGAGTGTGTGTTAATGAGTGTGTGTACAGGAGTGTGTGTTCAACAATGTGTGTTCAGGGTTCACTCTGAGATGGAGTGTGTGTTAATGAGTGTGTGTTTAGGAGTGTGTGTACAGGAGTGTGTGTTCAACAATGTGTGTTCAGGGTTCACTCTGAGATGGAGTGTGTGTTAAGGAGTGTGTGTTTAGGAGTGTGTGTACAGGAGTGTGTGTTCAACAATGTGTGTTCAGGGTTCACTCTGAGATGGAGTGTGTGTTAATGAGTGTGTGTTTAGGAGTGTGTGTACAGGAGTGTGTGTTCAGGAATGTGCGTTCAGGGTTCACTCTGAGATGGAGTGTGTGTTAATGAGTGTGTGTTTAGGAGTGTGTGTACAGGAGTGTGTGTTCAGGAATGTGTGTTCAAGCTTCACTCTGAGATCCAGATGTATGGAGTAATCATACATTGAAACAAAAGGATTATAAGGAATATTGTTGAGGCTCTCGACCAATCACATTAATCAGCAGGACTGCGGACCAATGAAATAACAGTCAAGTCATGAGTCAAGAAGCTGTTACAACACACAGTGACATGAGACAACGTTTGTCCTGGACTACAGACTGTAATAACCAACACCGGAGTAACACAGACTACAGACTGTAATCACACACACACACACACTGTAACCAACACTGGAGTAACACAGACTACAGACTGTAATCACACACACTGTAACCAACACTGGAGTAACACAGACTACAGACTGTAATCACACACACACACACACACACTGTAACCAACACTGGAGTAACACAGACTACAGACTGTAATCACACACACACACACACACACACTGTAACCAACACTGGA
>NC_062520.1:2005320-2007820 GCF_022655615.1 Tachysurus fulvidraco | reverse complement strand
ATCCATCTCTACTCTAACACAACTACCCCTTCTTTGTCTCTAATATTACACAACTACCCCTTATCCATCTCTACTCTAAAACAACTTCCCCCTTTTCCGTCTCTACTCTAACACAACTACCCCCTTATCCATCTCTACTCTAACACAACTACCCCCTTATCCATCTCTACTCTAACACAACTACCCCTTATCCATCTCTACTCTAACACAACTACCCCCTTATCCATCTCTACTCTAACACAACTACCCCTTATCCGTCTCTACCTAACACACTAACCCCTTATCCGTCTCTACTCTAACACAACTACCCCTTATCCGTCTCTACTCTAACACAACTACCCCTTATCCGTCTCTACTCTAACACAACTACCACCTTATCCGTCTCTACTCTAACACAACTACCCCCTTATCCGTCTCTACTCTAACACAACTACCCCTTATCCGTCTCTACTCTAACACAACTACCCCCTTATCCATCTCTACTCTAACACAACTACCACCTTATCCGTCTCTCCTCTAACACAACTACCCCTTATCCATCTCTACTCTAACACAACTACCCCCTTATCCATCTCAACTCTAACACAACTTCCCCTTATCCGTCTCTACTCTAACACAACTACCCTTTATCCATCTCTACTCTAACACAACTACCCCTTATCCATCTCTACTCTAACACAACTACCCTTTATCCATCTCTACTCTAACACAACTACCCCTTATCCATCTCTACTCTAACACAACTACCGTTTATCCATCTCTACTCTAACACAACTACCCCTTATCCGTCTCTACTCTAACACAACTACCCCTTATCCATCTCTACTCTAACACAACTACCCTTTATCCATCTCTACTCTAACACAACTACCCCTTGTCCATCTCTACTCTAACACAACTACCCCTTATCCATCTCTACTCTAACACAACTACCCATTCTCCGTCTCTACTCTAACACAACTACCCCTTATCCATCTCTACTCTAACACAACTCCCCCTTATCCGTCTCTACTCTAACACAACTACCCTTTATCCATCTCTACTCTAACACAACTACCCCTTGTCCATCTCTACTCTAACACAACTACCCCTTATCCATCTCTACTCTAACACAACTACCCCTTCTCCGTCTCTACTCTAACACAACTACCCCTTATCCATCTCTACTCTAACACAACTTCCCCCTTATCCGTCTCTACTCTAACACAACTACCCCCTTATCCATCTCTACTCTAACACAACTTCCCCCTTATCCGTCTCTCCTCTAACACAACTACCCCTTATCCATCTCTACTCTAACACAACTACCCCTTATCCATCTCTACTCTAACACAACTACCCCTTATCCATCTCTACTCTAACACAACTACCCCTTATCCGTCTCTACTCTAACACAACTACCCCTTATCCGTCTCTACTCTAACACAACTACCCCTTATCCGTCTCTACTCTAACACAACTACCCCTTATCCGTCTCTACTCTAACACAACTACCCCCTTATCCTCTTCTACTCTAACCACAACTACCCTTATCCTTCTCTCCTCTAACACAACTACCCCTTATCCATCTCTACTCTAAACACAACTTCCCCCTTATCCGTCTCTACTCTAACACACTACCCCTTACTCCATCTCTACTCTAACACAACTTCCCCCTTACTCCGTCTCTCCTCTAACACAACTACCCTTATCCATTCTCTACTCTAACACAACTACCCCCTTATCCAGTCCTCTACTCTAACACAACTTCCCCCCTTATCCGTCTCTCCATCTCAACACAACTTACCCCTTATCCGTCTCTACTCTAACACCAACTTAACCCCCTTACTCCTGTCACAACTACCCTTTATCCATCTCTACTCTAACACAACTACCCCTTATCCATCTCTACTCTAACACAACTACCCTTTATCCATCTCTACTCTAACACAACTACCCCTTATCCATCTCTACTCTAACACAACTACCACTTATCCATCTCTACTCTAACACAACTACCCCTCATCCGTCTCTACTCTAACACAACTACCCCTTATCCGTCTCTACTCTAACACAACTACCCCCTTATCCATCTCTACTCTAACACAACTACCCCTTATCCATCTCTACTCTAACACAACTACCCCCTTATCCATCTCTACTCTAACACAACTACCCCCTTATCCATCTCTACTCTAACACAACTCCCCCTTATCCGTCTCTCCTCTAACACAACTACCCCTTATCCATCTCTACTCTAACACAACTTCCCCCTTATCCGTCTCTACTCTAACACAACTACCCTTTATCCATCTCTACTCTAACACAACTACCCCTTATCCGTCTCTACTCTAACACAACTACCCCCTTATCCATCTCTACTCTAACACAACTACCCCTTATCCATCTCTACTACTAAAAACAAAACCTACTCCCCTTATCCACAGTCCCTCTACTCTAACACAACTACCCCCTTATCCATCTCTACTCTAACACAACTCCCCCTTATCCGTCTCTCCTC
>NC_062520.1:1967820-1972820 GCF_022655615.1 Tachysurus fulvidraco | reverse complement strand
AGACCACATAAACGCGTCTCGGCGAATCGGATATCGATCCGATCTTTCTGCTCTCGCCCAAAATGCTAATATATTTTACCTCATTTCCAGGGTAATTGAAACAGAACACGCTTTGGTGTATGCGGTTACGACGGATATGCTACAAAAAACAGCGTTTACTGTTTGCTGCGTTTTCGCCGGCGGCAGCAGCGCGTTTTAAGCCCCGACGAGACGCCTGAGTGAAAGATCACCTGCGAGTGACGTAGTTCCGTTTGGGAGGAGTTTAGCGCTGACGTATGTGGCTCGAACAACCACATTCATTTACACCTGTCCAGTTTCATCTGAAACGCGTCCCAGACCACCTCCTGAAGGAGTTCGTACCATCTGGTTTATATCCGTCTCCAATGTTTCGGAGGGCATTTAGACCTGGTCTTTTTACCGTCGGGTAGATATCGGATCACAGAAAACGCAGGAAGTGACCGGGTGTAAAAAGCCCCTTACTCACACTTACCTCTTGAACTCTAAGTCTGAACATGTCAGAGAGCAGTTCTTCACACAGAGCTCAAATATATCTGGAGATCATCTTGTCATGTCTCATTTACATTCTTCCAGAAAAGGTAAACAGGAGTGTGAGGACAGAACGGAACATCAGTAGTGAGCACTCACAGGTTCAGGTTTTAATGATGCAAATATCACATGTGCACTGAAGAGCTGTTTGTTCGGTCTGTTTATTCCACTTCTCTTTATTTACCTGTTCAGGGCCTCGAGGTGTCGAGGGCCTGAGTGAGCCGCTCAGAGCGCTATGTGATTAGCATGCTGTGTGTGTGTGTGTGTGTGTGTTTGTGTGTGTGTGTGTGTGTGTGTGTGTGTGTGTGTGTGTGTGTGTGTGTGTGTGTGTGAGCCATGCGCTGAAATCCACAGTGTATTCCTTGATGTGGTGTGTTTTGTGTTTTGTGCTTTGGACCCTGACCTGACTGATTAGAGCCAGGGATCTCCACAGCCCATTATTATTAATCTGCATTGGCCTGTCAGGATCGATTAGCTTTAAGATTCACAGAGCTGGACTTGCGGCTGTCGTAGCCACACTATTAACCATTATGCAGTAATAGAGCTGGGATTGAATTTATAGATATTGTGTGTGAACTGTTATGTACTGTATATCATAGTCCGGTATGTGGTCCATGTGTTTCTGTGCTATTTCTAAAGAGATGAAGTCGTCTCTTGACCACAGTGAAGTCATTTACAGGCGTGATGTTGATATTTCTGATACGGAGCTGCCATATCGCACAGTTCAGTAGTTCGGTACATTTTTAGATTCTATTTTCTCTGCTTGTTGATTATTATATCTGTGCTCCATTTCTCAGCTCCATGCTGCATTAGAAGGTTAGCGGTGATGTCACCGTGTACAAACCATCATTGTTCAAGGTGGTTTCTATCCCCAGGCCAGCAGGTACCTTTATAAACTCATTAGGAACACTTCAGACGGTGAAAACACAAAATCTTGTTGCTATTCTACAAACTTTATCTTTATCACAGCGCACCTTATGTAGCGTTTGAGTGTATGTGCATGACGATAAAGAGCTTCGACTTCGACTAGTGTCGATAAAACATGCTTCGTTTGGCAGCTCGGCTTTATTCGCCCCCTATAGGGTGAAATCTTTAAAGATCTTCTGATCCCACCGAGTTTCATAAACATCGGCGATTTCCATCATCGATCCTAACGACCTTCTGACTTTTCACTCTATTTGAATATCAGCAATGGATCGCGAATTATTCCCATTTAGTTGCTTAAACTTCGGCGTCGTCTTTTTATTCATCTCACGGATAAACGTCTGGCTTCGTGCGCCGAAACGTTTCTGAATATATAAAGGTGTGCGATTTACACTCTTAATTTTCACATCATTCTTAATTATATATCGATTTCCTAATTAAAATTAAAAATGCATCTGTCTACTCGCTCGAAGAATTTGTCACGTATGTCCTTTGTCCTCTGCTCTTATTTTAGTGTGTAATGGACTCTCGTTCTCATTCTGCGCTCCGGCGCTGCTGGGTAATTGTGATTAAATGGCTCTATAATCATCTCATTAGTGGAACAGAAAGATCAGATCCTTCAGCGTGGGGTGTAAACCAAACAGCTATGTCACTCCACAATTTAAATGGTCAGCACTCAGTGTGGCCTCCACCATCTGCTTTCTCTACTTTATTAACACGCTTCCTCACGTCGCCCTATATCTCACTCGCTGCAGTCGTTATCCATCCCGACGAATTAACCCCTTAAGCCCTGATCTCTATCCGCGTGGGAGAAGGACGGTCTGCGTGGGAGAGGGATGGTCTGCGTGGGACAAGGACAGTCTGCGTGGGAGGGGGACAGTCTGCGTGGGAGAAGGACAGTCTGCGTGGGAGGGGGACAGTCTGCGTGGGAGAGGGATGGTCTGCGTGGGAGAAGGACAGTCTGCGTGGGAGAGGGACGGTCTGCGTGGGAGAAGGATGGTCTGCGTGGGAGAGGGACGGTCTGCGTGGGAGAGGGACGGTCTGCGTGGGAGAGGGACGGTCTGCGTGGGAGAGGGACGGTCTGCGTGGGAGAAGGACGGTCTGCGTGGGAGAAGGACGGAGTGAAGGAGATGCTTTATTTGTTGTCCACAAATCTTAAAATCTGAAACCCAAACCCTGTGGAAAGGGAAGAAGTAGCAGGAAGAGTGTGTTAACCTCGGCAGAGACAGCACCGGAGTTTGGAAATACGGTAGATAAGAGAACAAACGGTGCTGCGGAAGTCAGGAGCAGATCAAAGTCTGCGGTCCTGCACCGGCAAACAAATTATAAAGATAGCAGGTGACAGCAAGTGCACTCTGCTGGAGATAGTGTACATCAATAGAGCAGGGGAGATTAGGTTCGGGACGAGGCCCGAGGCACGAGCGGGGCTGAGCGATGAGGACAGGGAAGAACTCGGTGAGCCGAACAAGTCGGTGTGCACGGAGTCATAAATCGATTCGGAGAGAAGGAACACGGGAAGTGAAGCTACGGGGGAAATGTTCACAAGGAAGTGAAAAATCAGTTCATTTAGGGAAAAAAAATGGGTTCAGTGAGTTTGTTTAACAGTGACCTCTAAATAAGTAATAAACCTCATGAGGTCATCGAACCCCCTGAAGCCGATTATATTAACATAGCAACACGTCCCTAAGGGTTTTATTTTATTACAGTTGTCTAAAAGTCCTTTTCTGTTTATAGATGGCGAACGTCTACGAAACACGTTAGCGCCTGTTCACACTCGTGTCTCAGAAGGAACAGGAACGACGTCCTGCTTCCTGTTTACGTCTTATTAGCACCGACCGGTCGAGGACAGTTAGCATGATGTCTCAGCAGAGTCTCGAGCACTGTTCTTCTTCCTGTTTTTGACCTTTTGCTATTCTCTGTTTTGATTACCGGATGTTGACTTGGAGATCATTTCTGCCTGCTTTTGACATTTTTGGATGATTACTGTGTCTGACCTTTTGCTCTGTTTTTTAAATTATGCTGTTTGGTCTGTTTTCTGTCAAAACATCGACGCAGGTCCACGAGCCTTTCGTGAGCATTCGCTATAACCAGCGTTTGTTCTTTCTCTCTTCTCGTGTTTATACAACAAAAACTTCTCTGCGCTGGAGAAGGATCAGCAAACACGATACCGAAGAAAAGGCAGAAACCAGAAACAGTGATACAGGCAGGAGGTCGGGGCAGGCGGCAAACGATCATAGAACGGAGTTAAATCAAAAGAGTCAAAAACCAGGAATACACAGACAGGTAAACGCTCAGACCGATAGCAGAGGCAAATCGAGACTTCGCACAGAAATGGGCTTCAAGTTCAGCCTATATAGGAAGCAGGTGATTGAGAGCAGGAGCGGTGGATTGTGGGAGATGTAGTTCCGAAGTCGCTAGAACTCGGGCGAAGGTTCCCTCTGGTGATGGTCGTGAAGGCGAGACAGGTGCTTCATTCATAACAGAGAACTTACAGCTTTACCCCTGACTGTTATAAAGCACCGACACTGGAGACACCTTTCGTCTCCTAACTCGAAGAAATCTTTTTCATCCGTTTAACTAAAGCTGTGGTTTACATCATCGGGGTCTTGATGATTTTAACGTGCATTTTAAACACATGTACCTTCACAAAATAGGTACTTTAGAAAAACAATTTTTTTTTATGACTCACCGTTTGATGAGATGGATGTGCTTGAGATGAGTTGCGTAACTCTGGGATGTTTGGTTGTACCGGAGACAGTTCGGTCTTAAATCATTCTCTATACGGAGTCTGTGTCGATTTGTTCTTTATGCTGGTGAGCGGTGAGAACCCACTTTCGCACAGGTACGGTATGTTGTCGGGAAAGGCAGTAATGTTTTCTGCTAAGGCAGGATAATCTGCACACAAAGCTATCCAGAAATCTGCTAGTGATGTTCAAAGCGTGGAGAATGGATGGCGAATCCAGTTGTTTGCATCGTCCGTCTCTGGAAAATACCATCATAAGTACACCGGACATGCCAGCTGTCATAACTCAGCACGGACTTTGGCCACGTGCACTTGTTTGTTTATGTTCCTCGTCACATGTCCGCCCCGCCCTCGTCTGTTCCTCCCTGTTTCCACACCCGTTCCTAATTGTATCTGATTGTCTTTTGTATTTAAGTGTGCCGCGTTGCCGATAGCAGCGCGGAATCTACTGTTGTCCTGTCCTGTCCTGTCCTGTCTTCAGTCCGTGTCCTGTTTCATGTTCCCTTTGTTATTAAGCCCGGTTTGTTTGGCTATCCTGCGTTTGGGTCCGCTCCCTTACCCCGTGTCGTGACACCAGCAGCTGAGCCTAACCAGCTACATTAGTCGATTAGTCGATTTGTACAGCGTAGAAATCGCTGCATTTTATGCGATGCAATAGTTGTTTTAAAACGTCTCCTGCCATATCAGCGATGTGACGTGAAACTGTGTGTGAATTAAATGCGATACGTAAAGACGTGCACTTGAGTGGAGACAGATTTTTGTAGACTGCAGAAGGGGTAATTTGACC
>NC_062520.1:1957820-1960320 GCF_022655615.1 Tachysurus fulvidraco | reverse complement strand
GTCGGACCTCCGGAGAGTGAAGCAGAAAAGCATCAGCTCCATCACCACCAGGAGATGACCGTTAGAGCCTTCCTCTGAGGTCCAGAAGTTGCAGCTGACTGACTTCTCATGTCTCAGAGGAGAGCATGGTAGCCTTCACACTGCAGTCACATGAGAAGAGAGAGAGCTGGATGCAGAGTGGGAACTGGCAGGTGACCAGACTGCAGGAAAATTGGGAGAAATTAAGAAGTTGTATAATTAAAGCATCCTTATCCTTCACCGCTGGTAGTCTTCCTCAATTAGCTTCTCATTGGCAATGCATGTGGAATTTTTTACCAGGCTATAAAGAGTTGGTGCTCCATATAAAGCTGCACCACCTGGGGTGGATGAACACTTTCCTATCTTCTCATTAGAGATACTGAGTGACTTAATAGAGCCAAGAGGTTTAGCTGATCTGATGCAGGATTATTGATGGACTTTACCACCATTACTCCAGAGATGGAAGTGAAAATAATAATTAAAAGAAAGAAAAAAGAGGAAAAGACAAAGGAAAAGGGGATAAAATCAGAACAGGAATGTATATTAATCAGCAGACCAGTAAAAGACAGGGAAGGTGGAGTCAGATCCAGAGTAGACTAAGAAGAGGGTTAAGACAGACCCATATAAGACCAAGAAGGGGGTGGAGACAGACCCATATAAGACCAAGAAGGGGGTGGAGACAGACCCATATAAGACCAAGAAGGGGGTGGAGACAGACCCATATAAGACCAAGAAGGGGGTGGAGACAGACCCATATAAGACCAAGAAGGGGGTGGAGACAGACCCATATAAGACCAAGAAGGGGTTGAGACAGACCCATATAAGACCAAGAAGGGGGTGGAGACAGACCCATATAAGACCAAGAAGGGGGTGGAGACAGACCCATATAAGACCAAGAAGGAGGTGGAGACAGACCCATATAAGACCAAGAAGGGGGTGGAGACAGACCCATATAAGACCAAGAAGGGGTTGAGACAGACCCATATAAGACCAAGAAGGGGCTGGAGTCAGATCCAGAGTAGACTAAGAAGGGCGTAGAGACAGACAAATATAAGACCAAGAAGGGGTGGAGACAGACCCACATGAGACCAAGATGGGTATGGAGACAGACCCATATAAGACCAAAAAAGGGGTGGAGAAATATCGAGCGTAGACTAAGAAGTGTGTGGAGACAGAGCCATATAAAACCAAGAAGGGGTGGAGACAGATCCAGAGTAGACTAAGAAGAGGATGGAGACAGACCCATACAAAACCAAGAAGGGGGTGGAGACAGACCCATATAAGACCAAGAAGGGGTGGAGACAAACCCATATAAGACCAAGAAGAGGGTGGAGACAGACCCATATAAGACCAAGGGGGTGGAGACAGACCCATATAAGACCAAGCAGGGGGAGGAGACAAACCCATATAAGACCAAGAAGAGGGTGGAGACAGACCCAAATGAGACCAAGAAGGGTTTAGAGACAGACCGGTATAGGACAAAGAAAGGGGTGGAGACAGACCTATATAAGACCAAGAAGGGGGTGAAGACAGACCCATATGAGACCAATAAGGGGGTGAAGACAGACCCATATGAGACCAAGAAGGGGGTGAAGACAGACCCATATGAGACCAAGAAGGGGGTGAAGACAGACCCATATGAGACCAAGAAAAGGGTGGAGACAGACCCCACAAAAAACCCAGAGTGGGTAGAGACAGACCTAGAAGAGACCAAGAAGGTTGTGGAGACAGACCCCAAAGAGACCCTGGGGTGGAGATAGACGTAAACACACTGGCCCATTGTAAACTAAGAGCTGATGGAATGAACTAAAAGCGAAACAGAAATTCAGAGCTTGCTGTGAAAGACTCGCTTAACATATGATAAACATTTAAATGATAAAAGCTCCATCGCTCCCGAGTCGACTTTTTATCTCCTCACACTCCTGCTTTCTGCTCAGCTCGCTTCAGTCTCATCCACTTTTAAATGCTAAAGACAGACAGAGCAGGATGTAAACTCTGATAAACACCACACCTGATTGATCTCGGCTCAGTCTTTACATTCCTGATGAAGATTAACTGAATTTTTCATTCGGTTTCTCTTCTTTTCCCACAGAGAGATTAGCGAACATGTTTGTTTCCCACTCTGTCAAACTGTAGAGTCTGTGCTGATGAACCTGGTAGACAGAAGATGCCTGGAGACAGAAGATGCCTGGAGACAGAAGATGCCTGGAGACAGAAGATGCATCACGGAGATAAAAAAAATTCATTTCAAAATAAATTTCCTACTTTGATGAGATGGAAATTTTGACAAGAAGATTTATCATAACAGTTTATTTCCTCAGCTGAATAAACATTAGTGACGTTTCAGAAACATCTGGTTTGAATCGTATTATGTGACAGGCAGTGGCGGTGGTAGGATGTTTTTGTAACAGGGGCCATTAAGGGGCCACATGTTACATTCAGGGGTACATTCAAGCACACAAAATAATTTATTCAGTATTGT